>NW_027370817.1:0-33123 GCF_046119375.1 Phyllobates terribilis
TAGCATGATAAAGAAGATTCAAAGAGAGTGAGATGCCAGCTCCTTTCATTCAGTCAGTAGCTTCAACATTTTCAAACATTTCTGGTATATGAAAAACATGTTTTTCAATGGCAAAAATCAATGAATATTGTAAATGCACAAACAGTAATATCTCCACATTGCAAGGTGCAATTCTGAAATTTTTTGCTTTTTCCTGTTAATCCTAGCATGATAAAGAAGATTCAAAGAGAGTGAGATGCCAGCTCCTTTCATTCAGTCAGTAGCTTCAAACATTTCTGGTATATGAAAAACATGTTTTTCAATGGCAAAAATCAATGAATATTGTAAATGCACAAACAGTAATATCTCCACATTGCAAGGTGCAATTCTGAAATTTTTTGCTTTTTCCTGCTAATCCTAGCATGATAAAGAAGATTCAAAGAGAGTGAGATGCCAGCTCCTTTCATTCAGTCAGTAGCTTCAAACATTTCTGGTATATGAAAAACATGTTTTTCAATGGCAAAAATCAATGAATATTGTAAATGCACAAAGAGTAATATCTCCACATTGCACGGTGCAATTCTGAAATTTTTAGCTTTTTCCTGTTAATCCTAGCATGATAAAGAAGATTCAAAGAGAGTGAGATGCCAGCTCCTTTCATTCAGTCAGTAGCTTCAAACATTTCTGGTATATGAAAAACATGTTTTTCAATGGCAAAAATCAATGAATATTGTAAATGCACAAACAGTAATATCTCCACATTGCAAGGTGCAATTCTGAAATTTTTTGCTTTTTCCTGCTAATCCTAGCATGATAAAGAAGATTCAAAGAGAGTGAGATGCCAGCTCCTTTCATTCAGTCAGTAGCTTCAAACATTTCTGGTATATGAAAAACATGTTTTTCAATGGCAAAAATCAATGAATATTGTAAATGCACAAACAGTAATATCTCCACATTGCACGGTGCAATTCTGAAATTTTTAGCTTTTTCCTGTTAATCCTAGCATGATAAAGAAGATTCAAAGAGAGTGAGATGCCAGCTCCTTTCATTCAGTCAGTAGCTTCAAACATTTCTGGTATATGAAAAACATGTTTTTCAATGGCAAAAATCAATGAATATTGTAAATGCACAAACAGTAATATCTCCACATTGCAAGGTGCAATTCTGAAATTTTTTGCTTTTTCCTGCTAATCCTAGCATGATAAAGAAGATTCAAAGAGAGTGAGATGCCAGCTCATTTCATTCAGTCAGTAGCTTCAAACATTTCTGGTATATGAAAAACATGTTTTTCAATGGCAAAAATCAATGAATATTGTAAATGCACAAACAGTAATATCTCCACATTGCACGGTGCAATTCTGAAATTTTTAGCTTTTTCCTGTTAATCCTAGCATGATAAAGAAGATTCAAAGAGAGTGAGATGCCAGCTCCTTTCATTCAGTCATTAGCTTCAAACATTTCTGGTATATGAAAAACATGTTTTTCAATGGCAAAAATCAATGAATATTGTAAATGCACAAACAGTAATATCTCCACATTGCACGGTGCAATTCTGAAATTTTTAGCTTTTTCCTGTTAATCCTAGCATGATAAAGAAGATTCAAAGAGAGTGAGATGCCAGCTCCTTTCATTCAGTCAGTAGCTTCAAACATTTCTGGTATATGAAAAACATGTTTTTCAATGGCAAAAATCAATGAATATTGTAAATGCACAAACAGTAATATCTCCACATTGCAAGGTGCAATTCTGAAATTTTTTGCTTTTTCCTGTTAATCCTAGCATGATAAAGAAGATTCAAAGAGAGTGAGATGCCAGCTCCTTTCATTCAGTCAGTAGCTTCAAACATTTCTGGTATATGAAAAACATGTTTTTCAATGGCAAAAATCAATGAATATTGTAAATGCACAAACAGTAATATCTCCACATTGCAAGGTGCAATTCTGAAATTTTTTGCTTTTTCCTGCTAATCCTAGCATGATAAAGAGGATTCAAAGAGAGTGAGATGCCAGCTCCTTTCATTCAGTCAGTAGCTTCAAACATTTCTGGTATATGAAAAACATGTTTTTCAATGGCAAAAATCAATGAATATTGTAAATGCACAAACAGTAATATCTCCACATTGCACGGTGCAATTCTGAAATTTTTAGCTTTTTCCTGTTAATCCTAGCATGATAAAGAAGATTCAAAGAGAGTGAGATGCCAGCTCCTTTCATTCAGTCAGTAGCTTCAAACATTTCTGGTATATGAAAAACATGTTTTTCAATGGCAAAAATCAATGAATATTGTAAATGCACAAACAGTAATATCTCCACATTGCAAGGTGCAATTCTGAAATTTTTTGCTTTTTCCTGCTAATCCTAGCATGATAAAGAAGATTCAAAGAGAGTGAGATGCCAGCTCCTTTCATTCAGTCAGTAGCTTCAAACATTTCTGGTATATGAAAAACATGTTTTTCAATGGCAAAAATCAATGAATATTGTAAATGCACAAACAGTAATATCTCCACATTGCACGGTGCAATTCTGAAATTTTTAGCTTTTTCCTGTAATCCTAGCATGATAAAGAAGATTCAAAGAGAGTGAGATGCCAGCTCCTTTCATTCAGTCAGTAGCTTCAAACATTTCTGGTATATGAAAAACATGTTTTTCAATGGCAAAAATCAATGAATATTGTAAATGCACAAACAGTAATATCTCCACATTGCACGGTGCAATTCTGAAATTTTTAGCTTTTTCCTGTTAATCCTAGCATGATAAAGAAGATTCAAAGAGAGTGAGATGCCAGCTCCTTTCATTCAGTCAGTAGCTTCAAACATTTCTGGTATATGAAAAACATGTTTTTCAATGGCAAAAATCAATGAATATTGTAAATGCACAAACAGTAATATCTCCACATTGCAAGGTGCAATTCTGAAATTTTTTGCTTTTTCCTGTTAATCCTAGCATGATAAAGAAGATTCAAAGAGAGTGAGATGCCAGCTCCTTTCATTCAGTCAGTAGCTTCAAACATTTCTGGTATATGAAAAACATGTTTTTCAATGGCAAAAATCAATGAATATTGTAAATGCACAAACAGTAATATCTCCACATTGCAAGGTGCAATTCTGAAATTTTTTGCTTTTTCCTGCTAATCCTAGCATGATAAAGAAGATTCAAAGAGAGTGAGATGCCAGCTCCTTTCATTCAGTCAGTAGCTTCAAACATTTCTGGTATATGAAAAACATGTTTTTCAATGGCAAAAATCAATGAATATTGTAAATGCACAAACAGTAATATCTCCACATTGCACGGTGCAATTCTGAAATTTTTAGCTTTTTCCTGTTAATCCTAGCATGATAAAGAAGATTCAAAGAGAGTGAGATGCCAGCTCCTTTCATTCAGTCAGTAGCTTCAAACATTTCTGGTATATGAAAAACATGTTTTTCAATGGCAAAAATCAATGAATATTGTAAATGCACAAACAGTAATATCTCCACATTGCAAGGTGCAATTCTGAAATTTTTTGCTTTTTCCTGCTAATCCTAGCATGATAAAGAAGATTCAAAGAGAGTGAGATGCCAGCTCCTTTCATTCAGTCAGTAGCTTCAAACATTTCTGGTATATGAAAAACATGTTTTTCAATGGCAAAAATCAATGAATATTGTAAATGCACAAACAGTAATATCTCCACATTGCACGGTGCAATTCTGAAATTTTTAGCTTTTTCCTGTTAATCCTAGCATGATAAAGAAGATTCAAAGAGAGTGAGATGCCAGCTCCTTTCATTCAGTCATTAGCTTCAAACATTTCTGGTATATGAAAAACATGTTTTTCAATGGCAAAAATCAATGAATATTGTAAATGCACAAACAGTAATATCTCCACATTGCACGGTGCAATTCTGAAATTTTTAGCTTTTTCCTGTTAATCCTAGCATGATAAAGAAGATTCAAAGAGAGTGAGATGCCAGCTCCTTTCATTCAGTCAGTAGCTTCAAACATTTCTGGTATATGAAAAACATGTTTTTCAATGGCAAAAATCAATGAATATTGTAAATGCACAAACAGTAATATCTCCACATTGCAAGGTGCAATTCTGAAATTTTTTGCTTTTTCCTGTTAATCCTAGCATGATAAAGAAGATTCAAAGAGAGTGAGATGCCAGCTCCTTTCATTCAGTCAGTAGCTTCAAACATTTCTGGTATATGAAAAACATGTTTTTCAATGGCAAAAATCAATGAATATTGTAAATGCACAAACAGTAATATCTCCACATTGCAAGGTGCAATTCTGAAATTTTTTGCTTTTTCCTGCTAATCCTAGCATGATAAAGAAGATTCAAAGAGAGTGAGATGCCAGCTCCTTTCATTCAGTCAGTAGCTTCAAACATTTCTGGTATATGAAAAACATGTTTTTCAATGGCAAAAATCAATGAATATTGTAAATGCACAAACAGTAATATCTCCACATTGCACGGTGCAATTCTGAAATTTTTAGCTTTTTCCTGTTAATCCTAGCATGATAAAGAAGATTCAAAGAGAGTGAGATGCCAGCTCCTTTCATTCAGTCAGTAGCTTCAAACATTTCTGGTATATGAAAAACATGTTTTTCAATGGCAAAAATCAATGAATATTGTAAATGCACAAACAGTAATATCTCCACATTGCAAGGTGCAATTCTGAAATTTTTTGCTTTTTCCTGCTAATCCTAGCATGATAAAGAAGATTCAAAGAGAGTGAGATGCCAGCTCCTTTCATTCAGTCAGTAGCTTCAAACATTTCTGGTATATGAAAAACATGTTTTTCAATGGCAAAAATCAATGAATATTGTAAATGCACAAACAGTAATATCTCCACATTGCACGGTGCAATTCTGAAATTTTTAGCTTTTTCCTGTTAATCCTAGCATGATAAAGAAGATTCAAAGAGAGTGAGATGCCAGCTCCTTTCATTCAGTCAGTAGCTTCAAACATTTCTGGTATATGAAAAACATGTTTTTCAATGGCAAAAATCAATGAATATTGTAAATGCACAAACAGTAATATCTCCACATTGCAAGGTGCAATTCTGAAATTTTTTGCTTTTTCCTGCTAATCCTAGCATGATAAAGAAGATTCAAAGAGAGTGAGATGCCAGCTCCTTTCATTCAGTCAGTAGCTTCAAACATTTCTGGTATATGAAAAACATGTTTTTCAATGGCAAAAATCAATGAATATTGTAAATGCACAAACAGTAATATCTCCACATTGCAAGGTGCAATTCTGAAATTTTTTGCTTTTTCCTGCTAATCCTAGCATGATAAAGAAGATTCAAAGAGAGTGAGATGCCAGCTCCTTTCATTCAGTCAGTAGCTTCAAACATTTCTGGTATATGAAAAACATGTTTTTCAATGGCAAAAATCAATGAATATTGTAAATGCACAAACAGTAATATCTCCACATTGCACGGTGCAATTCTGAAATTTTTAGCTTTTTCCTGTTAATCCTAGCATGATAAAGAAGATTCAAAGAGAGTGAGATGCCAGCTCCTTTCATTCAGTCATTAGCTTCAAACATTTCTGGTATATGAAAAACATGTTTTTCAATGGCAAAAATCAATGAATATTGTAAATGCACAAACAGTAATATCTCCACATTGCACGGTGCAATTCTGAAATTTTTAGCTTTTTCCTGTTAATCCTAGCATGATAAAGAAGATTCAAAGAGAGTGAGATGCCAGCTCCTTTCATTCAGTCATTAGCTTCAAACATTTCTGGTATATGAAAAACATGTTTTTCAATGGCAAAAATCAATGAATATTGTAAATGCACAAACAGTAATATCTCCACATTGCAAGGTGCAATTCTGAAATTTTTTGCTTTTTCCTGTTAATCCTAGCATGATAAAGAAGATTCAAAGAGAGTGAGATGCCAGCTCCTTTCATTCAGTCAGTAGCTTCAAACATTTCTGGTATATGAAAAACATGTTTTTCAATGGCAAAAATCAATGAATATTGTAAATGCACAAACAGTAATATCTCCACATTGCAACGGTGCAATTCTGAAATTTTTTGCTTTTTCCTGCTAATCCTAGCATGATAAAGAAGATTCAAAGAGAGTGAGATGCCAGCTCCTTTCATTCAGTCAGTAGCTTCAAACATTTCTGGTATATGAAAAACATGTTTTTCAATGGCAAAAATCAATGAATATTGTAAATGCACAAACAGTAATATCTCCACATTGCACGGTGCAATTCTGAAATTTTTAGCTTTTTCCTGTTAATCCTAGCATGATAAAGAAGATTCAAAGAGAGTGAGATGCCAGCTCCTTTCATTCAGTCAGTAGCTTCAAACATTTCTGGTATATGAAAAACATGTTTTTCAATGGCAAAAATCAATGAATATTGTAAATGCACAAACAGTAATATCTCCACATTGCAAGGTGCAATTCTGAAATTTTTTGCTTTTTCCTGCTAATCCTAGCATGATAAAGAAGATTCAAAGAGAGTGAGATGCCAGCTCCTTTCATTCAGTCAGTAGCTTCAAACATTTCTGGTATATGAAAAACATGTTTTTCAATGGCAAAAATCAATGAATATTGTAAATGCACAAACAGTAATATCTCCACATTGCACGGTGCAATTCTGAAATTTTTAGCTTTTTCCTGTTAATCCTAGCATGATAAAGAAGATTCAAAGAGAGTGAGATGCCAGCTCCTTTCATTCAGTCAGTAGCTTCAAACATTTCTGGTATATGAAAAACATGTTTTTCAATGGCAAAAATCAATGAATATTGTAAATGCACAAACAGTAATATCTCCACATTGCAAGGTGCAATTCTGAAATTTTTTGCTTTTTCCTGCTAATCCTAGCATGATAAAGAAGATTCAAAGAGAGTGAGATGCCAGCTCCTTTCATTCAGTCAGTAGCTTCAAACATTTCTGGTATATGAAAAACATGTTTTTCAATGGCAAAAATCAATGAATATTGTAAATGCACAAACAGTAATATCTCCACATTGTACGGTGCAATTCTGAAATTTTTAGCTTTTTCCTGTTAATCCTAGCATGATAAAGAAGATTCAAAGAGAGTGAGATGCCAGCTCCTTTCATTCAGTCATTAGCTTCAAACATTTCTGGTATATGAAAAACATGTTTTTCAATGGCAAAAATCAATGAATATTGTAAATGCACAAACAGTAATATCTCCACATTGCACGGTGCAATTCTGAAATTTTTAGCTTTTTCCTGTTAATCCTAGCATGATAAAGAAGATTCAAAGAGAGTGAGATGCCAGCTCCTTTCATTCAGTCAGTAGCTTCAAACATTTCTGGTATATGAAAAACATGTTTTTCAATGGCAAAAATCAATGAATATTGTAAATGCACAAACAGTAATATCTCCACATTGCAAGGTGCAATTCTGAAATTTTTTGCTTTTTCCTGTTAATCCTAGCATGATAAAGAAGATTCAAAGAGAGTGAGATGCCAGCTCCTTTCATTCAGTCAGTAGCTTCAAACATTTCTGGTATATGAAAAACATGTTTTTCAATGGCAAAAATCAATGAATATTGTAAATGCACAAACAGTAATATCTCCACATTGCAAGGTGCAATTCTGAAATTTTTTGCTTTTTCCTGCTAATCCTAGCATGATAAAGAAGATTCAAAGAGAGTGAGATGCCAGCTCCTTTCATTCAGTCAGTAGCTTCAAACATTTCTGGTATATGAAAAACATGTTTTTCAATGGCAAAAATCAATGAATATTGTAAATGCACAAACAGTAATATCTCCACATTGCACGGTGCAATTCTGAAATTTTTAGCTTTTTCCTGTTAATCCTAGCATGATAAAGAAGATTCAAAGAGAGTGAGATGCCAGCTCCTTTCATTCAGTCAGTAGCTTCAAACATTTCTGGTATATGAAAAACATGTTTTTCAATGGCAAAAATCAATGAATATTGTAAATGCACAAACAGTAATATCTCCACATTGCACGGTGCAATTCTGAAATTTTTAGCTTTTTCCTGTTAATCCTAGCATGATAAAGAAGATTCAAAGAGAGTGAGATGCCAGCTCCTTTCATTCAGTCATTAGCTTCAAACATTTCTGGTATATGAAAAACATGTTTTTCAATGGCAAAAATCAATGAATATTGTAAATGCACAAACAGTAATATCTCCACATTGCACGGTGCAATTCTGAAATTTTTAGCTTTTTCCTGTTAATCCTAGCATGATAAAGAAGATTCAAAGAGAGTGAGATGCCAGCTCCTTTCATTCAGTCAGTAGCTTCAAACATTTCTGGTATATGAAAAACATGTTTTTCAATGGCAAAAATCAATGAATATTGTAAATGCACAAACAGTAATATCTCCACATTGCAAGGTGCAATTCTGAAATTTTTTGCTTTTTCCTGTTAATCCTAGCATGATAAAGAAGATTCAAAGAGAGTGAGATGCCAGCTCCTTTCATTCAGTCAGTAGCTTCAAACATTTCTGGTATATGAAAAACATGTTTTTCAATGGCAAAAATCAATTAATATTGTAAATGCACAAACAGTAATATCTCCACATTGCAAGGTGCAATTCTGAAATTTTTTGCTTTTTCCTGCTAATCCTAGCATGATAAAGAAGATTCAAAGAGAGTGAGATGCCAGCTCCTTTCATTCAGTCAGTAGCTTCAAACATTTCTGGTATATGAAAAACATGTTTTTCAATGGCAAAAATCAATGAATATTGTAAATGCACAAACAGTAATATCTCCACATTGCACGGTGCAATTCTGAAATTTTTAGCTTTTTCCTGTTAATCCTAGCATGATAAAGAAGATTCAAAGAGAGTGAGATGCCAGCTCCTTTCATTCAGTCAGTAGCTTCAAACATTTCTGGTATATGAAAAACATGTTTTTCAATGGCAAAAATCAATGAATATTGTAAATGCACAAACAGTAATATCTCCACATTGCAAGGTGCAATTCTGAAATTTTTTGCTTTTTCCTGCTAATCCTAGCATGATAAAGAAGATTCAAAGAGAGTGAGATGCCAGCTCCTTTCATTCAGTCAGTAGCTTCAAACATTTCTGGTATATGAAAAACATGTTTTTCAATGGCAAAAATCAATGAATATTGTAAATGCACAAACAGTAATATCTCCACATTGCACGGTGCAATTCTGAAATTTTTTGCTTTTTCCTGTTAATCCTAGCATGATAAAGAAGATTCAAAGAGAGTGAGATGCCAGCTCCTTTCATTCAGTCAGTAGCTTCAAACATTTCTGGTATATGAAAAACATGTTTTTCAATGGCAAAAATCAATGAATATTGTAAATGCACAAACAGTAATATCTCCACATTGCAAGGTGCAATTCTGAAATTTTTAGCTTTTTCCTGTTAATCCTAGCATGATAAAGAAGATTCAAAGAGAGTGAGATGCCAGCTCCTTTCATTCAGTCAGTAGCTTCAAACATTTCTGGTATATGAAAAACATGTTTTTCAATGGCAAAAATCAATGAATATTGTAAATGCACAAACAGTAATATCTCCACATTGCAAGGTGCAATTCCGAAATTTTTTGCTTTTTCCTGTTAATCCTAGCATGATAAAGAAGATTCAAAGAGAGTGAGATGCCAGCTCCTTTCATTCAGTCAGTAGCTTCAAACATTTCTGGTATATGAAAAACATGTTTTTCAATGGCAAAAATCAATGAATATTGTAAATGCACAAACAGTAATATCTCCACATTGCAAGGTGCAATTCTGAAATTTTTTGCTTTTTCCTGCTAATCCTAGCATGATAAAGAAGATTCAAAGAGAGTGAGATGCCAGCTCCTTTCATTCAGTCAGTAGCTTCAAACATTTCTGGTATATGAAAAACATGTTTTTCAATGGCAAAAATCAATGAATATTGTAAATGCACAAACAGTAATATCTCCACATTGCACGGTGCAATTCTGAAATTTTTAGCTTTTTCCTGTTAATCCTAGCATGATAAAGAAGATTCAAAGAGAGTGAGATGCCAGCTCCTTTCATTCAGTCAGTAGCTTCAAACATTTCTGGTATATGAAAAACATGTTTTTCAATTGCAAAAATCAATGAATATTGTAAATGCACAAACAGTAATATCTCCACATTGCACGGTGCAATTCTGAAATTTTTTGCTTTTTCCTGCTAATCCTAGCATGATAAAGAAGATTCAAAGAGAGTGAGATGCCAGCTCCTTTCATTCAGTCAGTAGCTTCAAACATTTCTGGTATATGAAAAACATGTTTTTCAATGGCAAAAATCAATGAATATTGTAAATGCACAAACAGTAATATCTCCACATTGCACGGTGCAATTCTGAAATTTTTAGCTTTTTCCTGTTAATCCTAGCATGATAAAGAAGATTCAAAGAGAGTGAGATGCCAGCTCCTTTCATTCAGTCAGTAGCTTCAAACATTTCTGGTATATGAAAAACATGTTTTTCAATGGCAAAAATCAATGAATATTGTAAATGCACAAACAGTAATATCTCCACATTGCAAGGTGCAATTCTGAAATTTTTTGCTTTTTCCTGCTAATCCTAGCATGATAAAGAAGATTCAAAGAGAGTGAGATGCCAGCTCCTTTCATTCAGTCAGTAGCTTCAAACATTTCTGGTATATGAAAAACATGTTTTTCAATGGCAAAAATCAATGAATATTGTAAATGCACAAACAGTAATATCTCCACATTGCACGGTGCAATTCTGAAATTTTTAGCTTTTTCCTGTTAATCCTAGCATGATAAAGAAGATTCAAAGAGAGTGAGATGCCAGCTCCTTTCATTCAGTCATTAGCTTCAAACATTTCTGGTATATGAAAAACATGTTTTTCAATGGCAAAAATCAATGAATATTGTAAATGCACAAACAGTAATATCTCCACATTGCACGGTGCAATTCTGAAATTTTTAGCTTTTTCCTGTTAATCCTAGCATGATAAAGAAGATTCAAAGAGAGTGAGATGCCAGCTCCTTTCATTCAGTCAGTACCTTCAAACATTTCTGGTATATGAAAAACATGTTTTTCAATGGCAAAAATCAATGAATATTGTAAATGCACAAACAGTAATATCTCCACATTGCAAGGTGCAATTCTGAAATTTTTTGCTTTTTCCTGTTAATCCTAGCATGATAAAGAAGATTCAAAGAGAGTGAGATGCCAGCTCCTTTCATTCAGTCAGTAGCTTCAAACATTTCTGGTATATGAAAAACATGTTTTTCAATGGCAAAAATCAATGAATATTGTAAATGCACAAACAGTAATATCTCCACATTGCAAGGTGCAATTCTGAAATTTTTTGCTTTTTCCTGCTAATCCTAGCATGATAAAGAAGATTCAAAGAGAGTGAGATGCCAGCTCCTTTCATTCAGTCAGTAGCTTCAAACATTTCTGGTATATGAAAAACATGTTTTTCAATGGCAAAAATCAATGAATATTGTAAATGCACAAACAGTAATATCTCCACATTGCACGGTGCAATTCTGAAATTTTTAGCTTTTTCCTGTTAATCCTAGCATGATAAAGAAGATTCAAAGAGAGTGAGATGCCAGCTCCTTTCATTCAGTCAGTAGCTTCAAACATTTCTGGTATATGAAAAACATGTTTTTCAATGGCAAAAATCAATGAATATTGTAAATGCACAAACAGTAATATCTCCACATTGCAAGGTGCAATTCTGAAATTTTTTGCTTTTTCCTGCTAATCCTAGCATGATAAAGAAGATTCAAAGAGAGTGAGATGCCAGCTCCTTTCATTCAGTCAGTAGCTTCAAACATTTCTGGTATATGAAAAACATGTTTTTCAATGGCAAAAATCAATGAATATTGTAAATGAACAAACAGTAATATCTCCACATTGCACGGTGCAATTCTGAAATTTTTTGCTTTTTCCTGTTAATCCTAGCATGATAAAGAAGATTCAAAGAGAGTGAGATGCCAGCTCCTTTCATTCAGTCAGTAGCTTCAAACATTTCTGGTATATGAAAAACATGTTTTTCAATGGCAAAAATCAATGAATATTGTAAATGCACAAACAGTAATTTCTCCACATTGCAAGGTGCAATTCTGAAATTTTTTGTTTTTCCTGCTAATCCTAGCATGATAAAGATTCAAAGAGAGTGAGATGCCAGCTCCTTTCATTCAGTCAGTAGCTTCAAACATTTCTGGTATATGAAAAACATGTTTTTCAATGGCAAAAATCAATGAATATTGTAAATGCACAAACAGTAATATCTCCACATTGCACGGTGCAATTCTGAAATTTTTAGCTTTTTCCTGTTAATCCTAGCATGATAAAGAAGATTCAAAGAGAGTGAGATGCCAGCTCCTTTCATTCAGTCATTAGCTTCAAACATTTCTGGTATATGAAAAACATGTTTTTCAATGGCAAAAATCAATGAATATTGTAAATGCACAAACAGTAATATCTCCACATTGCAAGGTGCAATTCTGAAATTTTTTGCTTTTTCCTGCTAATCCTAGCATGATAAAGAAGATTCAAAGAGAGTGAGATGCCAGCTCCTTTCATTCAGTCAGTAGCTTCAAACATTTCTGGTATATGAAAAACATGTTTTTCAATGGCAAAAATCAATGAATATTGTAAATGCACAAACAGTAATATCTCCACATTGCACGGTGCAATTCTGAAATTTTTAGCTTTTTCCTGTTAATCCTAGCATGATAAAGAAGATTCAAAGAGAGTGAGATGCCAGCTCCTTTCATTCAGTCAGTAGCTTCAAACATTTCTGGTATATGAAAAACATGTTTTTCAATGGCAAAAATCAATGAATATTGTAAATGCACAAACAGTAATATCTCCACATTGCAAGGTGCAATTCTGAAATTTTTTGCTTTTTCCTGCTAATCCTAGCATGATAAAGAAGATTCAAAGAGAGTGAGATGCCAGCTCCTTTCATTCAGTCAGTAGCTTCAAACATTTCTGGTATATGAAAAACATGTTTTTCAATGGCAAAAATCAATGAATATTGTAAATGCACAAACAGTAATATCTCCACATTGCACGGTGCAATTCTGAAATTTTTAGCTTTTTCCTGTTAATCCTAGCATGATAAAGAAGATTCAAAGAGAGTGAGATGACAGCTCCTTTCATTCAGTCATTAGCTTCAAACATTTCTGGTATATGAAAAACATGTTTTTCAATGGCAAAAATCAATGAATATTGTAAATGCACAAACAGTAATATCTCCACATTGCACGGTGCAATTCTAAAATTTTTAGCTTTTTCCTGTTAATCCTAGCATGATAAAGAAGATTCAAAGAGAGTGAGATGCCAGCTCCTTTCATTCAGTCAGTAGCTTCAAACATTTCTGGTATATGAAAAACATGTTTTTCAATGGCAAAAATCAATGAATATTGTAAATGCACAAACAGTAATATCTCCACATTGCAAGATGCAATTCTGAAATTTTTTGCTTTTTCCTGTTAATCCTAGCATGATAAAGAAGATTCAAAGAGAGTGAGATGCCAGCTCCTTTCATTCAGTCAGTAGCTTTAAACATTTCTGGTATATGAAAAACATGTTTTTCAATGGCAAAAATCAATGAATATTGTAAATGCACAAACAGTAATATCTCCACATTGCACGGTGCAATTCTGAAATTTTTAGCTTTTTCCTGTTAATCCTAGCATGATAAAGAAGATTCAAAGAGAGTGAGATGCCAGCTCCTTTCATTCAGTCAGTAGCTTCAAACATTTCTGGTATATGAAAAACATGTTTTTCAATGGCAAAAATCAATGAATATTGTAAATGCACAAACAGTAATATCTCCACATTGCACGGTGCAATTCTGAAATTTTTAGCTTTTTCCTGTTAATCCTAGCATGATAAAGAAGATTCAAAGAGAGTGAGATGCCAGCTCCTTTCATTCAGTCAGTAGCTTCAAACATTTCTGGTATATGAAAAACATGTTTTTCAATGGCAAAAATCAATGAATATTGTAAATGCACAAACAGTAATATCTCCACATTACAAGGTGCAATTCTGAAATTTTTTGCTTTTTCCTGCTAATCCTAGCATGATAAAGAAGATTCAAAGAGAGTGAGATGCCAGCTCCTTTCATTCAGTCAGTAGCTTCAAACATTTCTGGTATATGAAAAACATGTTTTTCAATGGCAAAAATCAATGAATATTGTAAATGCACAAACAGTAATATCTCCACATTGCACGGTGCAATTCTGAAATTTTTAGCTTTTTCCTGTTAATCCTAGCATGATAAAGAAGATTCAAAGAGAGTGAGATGCCAGCTCCTTTCATTCAGTCAGTAGCTTCAAACATTTCTGGTATATGAAAAACATGTTTTTCAATGGCAAAAATCAATGAATATTGTAAATGCACAAACAGTAATATCTCCACATTGCAAGGTGCAATTCTGAAATTTTTTGCTTTTTCCTGTTAATCCTAGCATGATAAAGAAGATTCAAAGAGAGTGAGATGCCAGCTCCTTTCATTCAGTCAGTAGCTTCAAACATTTCTGGTATATGAAAAACATGTTTTTCAATGGCAAAAATCAATGAATATTGTAAATGCACAAACAGTAATATCTCCACATTGCAAGGTGCAATTCTGAAATTTTTTGCTTTTTCCTGCTAATCCTAGCATGATAAAGAAGATTCAAAGAGAGTGAGATGCCAGCTCCTTTCATTCAGTCAGTAGCTTCAAACATTTCTGGTATATGAAAAACATGTTTTTCAATGGCAAAAATCAATGAATATTGTAAATGCACAAACAGTAATATCTCCACATTGCACGGTGCAATTCTGAAATTTTTAGCTTTTTCCTGTTAATCCTAGCATGATAAAGAAGATTCAAAGAGAGTGAGATGCCAGCTCCTTTCATTCAGTCAGTAGCTTCAAACATTTCTGGTATATGAAAAACATGTTTTTCAATGGCAAAAATCAATGAATATTGTAAATGCACAAACAGTAATATCTCCACATTGCAAGGTGCAATTCTGAAATTTTTTGCTTTTTCCTGCTAATCCTAGCATGATAAAGAAGATTCAAAGAGAGTGAGATGCCAGATCCTTTCATTCAGTCAGTAGCTTCAAACATTTCTGGTATATGAAAAACATGTTTTTCAATGGCAAAAATCAATGAATATTGTAAATGCACAAACAGTAATATCTCCACATTGCAAGGTGCAATTCTGAAATTTTTTGCTTTTTCCTGCTAATCCTAGCATGATAAAGAAGATTCAAAGAGAGTGAGATGCCAGCTCCTTTCATTCAGTCAGTAGCTTCAAACATTTCTGGTATATGAAAAACATGTTTTTCAATGGCAAAAATCAATGAATATTGTAAATGCACAAACAGTAATATCTCCACATTGCACGGTGCAATTCTGAAATTTTTAGCTTTTTCCTGTTAATCCTAGCATGATAAAGAAGATTCAAAGAGAGTGAGATGCCAGCTCCTTTCATTCAGTCAGTAGCTTCAAACATTTCTGGTATATGAAAAACATGTTTTTCAATGGCAAAAATCAATGAATATTGTAAATGCACAAACAGTAATATCTCCACATTGCAAGGTGCAATTCTGAAATTTTTTGCTTTTTCCTGTTAATCCTAGCATGATAAAGAAGATTCAAAGAGAGTGAGATGCCAGCTCCTTTCATTCAGTCAGTAGCTTCAAACATTTCTAGTATATTAAAAACATGTTTTTCAATGGCAAAAATCAATGAATATTGTAAATGCACAAACAGTAATATCTCCACATTGCAAGGTGCAATTCTGAAATTTTTTGCTTTTTCCTGCTAATCCTAGCATGATAAAGAAGATTCAAAGAGAGTGAGATGCCAGCTCCTTTCATTCAGTCAGTAGCTTCAAACATTTCTGGTATATGAAAAACATGTTTTTCAATGGCAAAAATCAATGAATATTGTAAATGCACAAACAGTAATATCTCCACATTGCACGGTGCAATTCTGAAATTTTTAGCTTTTTCCTGTTAATCCTAGCATGATAAAGAAGATTCAAAGAGAGTGAGATGCCAGCTCCTTTCATTCAGTCAGTAGCTTCAAACATTTCTGGTATATGAAAAACATGTTTTTCAATGGCAAAAATCAATGAATATTGTAAATGCACAAACAGTAATATCTCCACATTGCAAGGTGCAATTCTGAAATTTTTTGCTTTTTCCTGCTAATCCTAGCATGATAAAGAAGATTCAAAGAGAGTGAGATGCCAGCTCCTTTCATTCAGTCAGTAGCTTCAAACATTTCTGGTATATGAAAAACATGTTTTTCAATGGCAAAAATCAATGAATATTGTAAATGAACAAACAGTAATATCTCCACATTGCACGGTGCAATTCTGAAATTTTTTGCTTTTTCCTGTTAATCCTAGCATGATAAAGAAGATTCAAAGAGAGTGAGATGCCAGCTCCTTTCATTCAGTCAGTAGCTTCAAACATTTCTGGTATATGAAAAACATGTTTTTCAATGGCAAAAATCAATGAATATTGTAAATGCACAAACAGTAATTTCTCCACATTGCAAGGTGCAATTCTGAAATTTTTTGTTTTTCCTGCTAATCCTAGCATGATAAAGATTCAAAGAGAGTGAGATGCCAGCTCCTTTCATTCAGTCAGTAGCTTCAAACATTTCTGGTATATGAAAAACATGTTTTTCAATGGCAAAAATCAATGAATATTGTAAATGCACAAACAGTAATATCTCCACATTGCACGGTGCAATTCTGAAATTTTTAGCTTTTTCCTGTTAATCCTAGCATGATAAAGAAGATTCAAAGAGAGTGAGATGCCAGCTCCTTTCATTCAGTCATTAGCTTCAAACATTTCTGGTATATGAAAAACATGTTTTTCAATGGCAAAAATCAATGAATATTGTAAATGCACAAACAGTAATATCTCCACATTGCAAGGTGCAATTCTGAAATTTTTTGCTTTTTCCTGCTAATCCTAGCATGATAAAGAAGATTCAAAGAGAGTGAGATGCCAGCTCCTTTCATTCAGTCAGTAGCTTCAAACATTTCTGGTATATGAAAAACATGTTTTTCAATGGCAAAAATCAATGAATATTGTAAATGCACAAACAGTAATATCTCCACATTGCACGGTGCAATTCTGAAATTTTTAGCTTTTTCCTGTTAATCCTAGCATGATAAAGAAGATTCAAAGAGAGTGAGATGCCAGCTCCTTTCATTCAGTCAGTAGCTTCAAACATTTCTGGTATATGAAAAACATGTTTTTCAATGGCAAAAATCAATGAATATTGTAAATGCACAAACAGTAATATCTCCACATTGCAAGGTGCAATTCTGAAATTTTTTGCTTTTTCCTGCTAATCCTAGCATGATAAAGAAGATTCAAAGAGAGTGAGATGCCAGCTCCTTTCATTCAGTCAGTAGCTTCAAACATTTCTGGTATATGAAAAACATGTTTTTCAATGGCAAAAATCAATGAATATTGTAAATGCACAAACAGTAATATCTCCACATTGCACGGTGCAATTCTGAAATTTTTAGCTTTTTCCTGTTAATCCTAGCATGATAAAGAAGATTCAAAGAGAGTGAGATGCCAGCTCCTTTCATTCAGTCATTAGCTTCAAACATTTCTGGTATATGAAAAACATGTTTTTCAATGGCAAAAATCAATGAATATTGTAAATGCACAAACAGTAATATCTCCACATTGCACGGTGCAATTCTAAAATTTTTAGCTTTTTCCTGTTAATCCTAGCATGATAAAGAAGATTCAAAGAGAGTGAGATGCCAGCTCCTTTCATTCAGTCAGTAGCTTCAAACATTTCTGGTATATGAAAAACATGTTTTTCAATGGCAAAAATCAATGAATATTGTAAATGCACAAACAGTAATATCTCCACATTGCAAGATGCAATTCTGAAATTTTTTGCTTTTTCCTGTTAATCCTAGCATGATAAAGAAGATTCAAAGAGAGTGAGATGCCAGCTCCTTTCATTCAGTCAGTAGCTTTAAACATTTCTGGTATATGAAAAACATGTTTTTCAATGGCAAAAATCAATGAATATTGTAAATGCACAAACAGTAATATCTCCACATTGCACGGTGCAATTCTGAAATTTTTAGCTTTTTCCTGTTAATCCTAGCATGATAAAGAAGATTCAAAGAGAGTGAGATGCCAGCTCCTTTCATTCAGTCAGTAGCTTCAAACATTTCTGGTATATGAAAAACATGTTTTTCAATGGCAAAAATCAATGAATATTGTAAATGCACAAACAGTAATATCTCCACATTGCACGGTGCAATTCTGAAATTTTTAGCTTTTTCCTGTTAATCCTAGCATGATAAAGAAGATTCAAAGAGAGTGAGATGCCAGCTCCTTTCATTCAGTCAGTAGCTTCAAACATTTCTGGTATATGAAAAACATGTTTTTCAATGGCAAAAATCAATGAATATTGTAAATGCACAAACAGTAATATCTCCACATTACAAGGTGCAATTCTGAAATTTTTTGCTTTTTCCTGCTAATCCTAGCATGATAAAGAAGATTCAAAGAGAGTGAGATGCCAGCTCCTTTCATTCAGTCAGTAGCTTCAAACATTTCTGGTATATGAAAAACATGTTTTTCAATGGCAAAAATCAATGAATATTGTAAATGCACAAACAGTAATATCTCCACATTGCACGGTGCAATTCTGAAATTTTTAGCTTTTTCCTGTTAATCCTAGCATGATAAAGAAGATTCAAAGAGAGTGAGATGCCAGCTCCTTTCATTCAGTCAGTAGCTTCAAACATTTCTGGTATATGAAAAACATGTTTTTCAATGGCAAAAATCAATGAATATTGTAAATGCACAAACAGTAATATCTCCACATTGCAAGGTGCAATTCTGAAATTTTTTGCTTTTTCCTGTTAATCCTAGCATGATAAAGAAGATTCAAAGAGAGTGAGATGCCAGCTCCTTTCATTCAGTCAGTAGCTTCAAACATTTCTGGTATATGAAAAACATGTTTTTCAATGGCAAAAATCAATGAATATTGTAAATGCACAAACAGTAATATCTCCACATTGCAAGGTGCAATTCTGAAATTTTTTGCTTTTTCCTGCTAATCCTAGCATGATAAAGAAGATTCAAAGAGAGTGAGATGCCAGCTCCTTTCATTCAGTCAGTAGCTTCAAACATTTCTGGTATATGAAAAACATGTTTTTCAATGGCAAAAATCAATGAATATTGTAAATGCACAAACAGTAATATCTCCACATTGCACGGTGCAATTCTGAAATTTTTAGCTTTTTCCTGTTAATCCTAGCATGATAAAGAAGATTCAAAGAGAGTGAGATGCCAGCTCCTTTCATTCAGTCAGTAGCTTCAAACATTTCTGGTATATGAAAAACATGTTTTTCAATGGCAAAAATCAATGAATATTGTAAATGCACAAACAGTAATATCTCCACATTGCAAGGTGCAATTCTGAAATTTTTTGCTTTTTCCTGCTAATCCTAGCATGATAAAGAAGATTCAAAGAGAGTGAGATGCCAGCTCCTTTCATTCAGTCAGTAGCTTCAAACATTTCTGGTATATGAAAAACATGTTTTTCAATGGCAAAAATCAATGAATATTGTAAATGCACAAACAGTAATATCTCCACATTGCAAGGTGCAATTCTGAAATTTTTTGCTTTTTCCTGCTAATCCTAGCATGATAAAGAAGATTCAAAGAGAGTGAGATGCCAGCTCCTTTCATTCAGTCAGTAGCTTCAAACATTTCTGGTATATGAAAAACATGTTTTTCAATGGCAAAAATCAATGAATATTGTAAATGCACAAACAGTAATATCTCCACATTGCACGGTGCAATTCTGAAATTTTTAGCTTTTTCCTGTTAATCCTAGCATGATAAAGAAGATTCAAAGAGAGTGAGATGCCAGCTCCTTTCATTCAGTCAGTAGCTTCAAACATTTCTGGTATATGAAAAACATGTTTTTCAATGGCAAAAATCAATGAATATTGTAAATGCACAAACAGTAATATCTCCACATTGCAAGGTGCAATTCTGAAATTTTTTGCTTTTTCCTGTTAATCCTAGCATGATAAAGAAGATTCAAAGAGAGTGAGATGCCAGCTCCTTTCATTCAGTCAGTAGCTTCAAACATTTCTAGTATATGAAAAACATGTTTTTCAATGGCAAAAATCAATGAATATTGTAAATGCACAAACAGTAATATCTCCACATTGCAAGGTGCAATTCTGAAATTTTTTGCTTTTTCCTGCTAATCCTAGCATGATAAAGAAGATTCAAAGAGAGTGAGATGCCAGCTCCTTTCATTCAGTCAGTAGCTTCAAACATTTCTGGTATATGAAAAACATGTTTTTCAATGGCAAAAATCAATGAATATTGTAAATGCACAAACAGTAATATCTCCACATTGCACGGTGCAATTCTGAAATTTTTAGCTTTTTCCTGTTAATCCTAGCATGATAAAGAAGATTCAAAGAGAGTGAGATGCCAGCTCCTTTCATTCAGTCAGTAGCTTCAAACATTTCTGGTATATGAAAAACATGTTTTTCAATGGCAAAAATCAATGAATATTGTAAATGCACAAACAGTAATATCTCCACATTGCAAGGTGCAATTCTGAAATTTTTTGCTTTTTCCTGCTAATCCTAGCATGATAAAGAAGATTCAAAGAGAGTGAGATGCCAGCTCCTTTCATTCAGTCAGTAGCTTCAAACATTTCTGGTATATGAAAAACATGTTTTTCAATGGCAAAAATCAATGAATATTGTAAATGCACAAACAGTAATATCTCCACATTGCACGGTGCAATTCTGAAATTTTTAGCTTTTTCCTGTTAATCCTAGCATGATAAAGAAGATTCAAAGAGAGTGAGATGCCAGCTCCTTTCATTCAGTCAGTAGCTTCAAACATTTCTGGTATATGAAAAACATGTTTTTCAATGGCAAAAATCAATGAATATTGTAAATGCACAAACAGTAATATCTCCACATTGCAAGGTGCAATTCTGAAATTTTTTGCTTTTTCCTGTTAATCCTAGCATGATAAAGAAGATTCAAAGAGAGTGAGATGCCAGCTCCTTTCATTCAGTCAGTAGCTTCAAACATTTCTGGTATATGAAAAACATGTTTTTCAATGGCAAAAATCAATGAATATTGTAAATGCACAAACAGTAATATCTCCACATTGCAAGGTGCAATTCTGAAATTTTTTGCTTTTTCCTGCTAATCCTAGCATGATAAAGAAGATTCAAAGAGAGTGAGATGCCAGCTCCTTTCATTCAGTCAGTAGCTTCAAACATTTCTGGTATATGAAAAACATGTTTTTCAATGGCAAAAATCAATGAATATTGTAAATGCACAAACAGTAAGATCTCCACATTGCACGGTGCAATTCTGAAATTTTTAGCTTTTTCCTGTTAATCCTAGCATGATAAAGAAGATTCAAAGAGAGTGAGATGCCAGCTCCTTTCATTCAGTCAGTAGCTTCAAACATTTCTGGTATATGAAAAACATGTTTTTCAATGGCAAAAATCAATGAATATTGTAAATGCACAAACAGTAATATCTCCACATTGCACGGTGCAATTCTGAAATTTTTAGCTTTTTCCTGTTAATCCTAGCATGATAAAGAAGATTCAAAGAGAGTGAGATGCCAGCTCCTTTCATTCAGTCAGTAGCTTCAAACATTTCTGGTATATGAAAAACATGTTTTTCAATGGCAAAAATCAATGAATATTGTAAATGCACAAACAGTAATATCTCCACATTGCAAGGTGCAATTCTGAAATTTTTTGCTTTTTCCTGTTAATCCTAGCATGATAAAGAAGATTCAAAGAGAGTGAGATGCCAGCTCCTTTCATTCAGTCAGTAGCTTCAAACATTTCTGGTATATGAAAAACATGTTTTTCAATGGCAAAAATCAATGAATATTGTAAATGCACAAACAGTAATATCTCCACATTGCACGGTGCAATTCTGAAATTTTTAGCTTTTTCCTGTTAATCCTAGCATGATAAAGAAGATTCAAAGAGAGTGAGATGCCAGCTCCTTTCATTCAGTCAGTAGCTTCAAACATTTCTGGTATATGAAAAACATGTTTTTCAATGGCAAAAATCAATGAATATTGTAAATGCACAAACAGTAATATCTCCACATTGCAAGGTGCAATTCTGAAATTTTTTGCTTTTTCCTGTTAATCCTAGCATGATAAAGAAGATTCAAAGAGAGTGAGATGCCAGCTCCTTTCATTCAGTCAGTAGCTTCAAACATTTCTGGTATATGAAAAACATGTTTTTCAATGGCAAAAATCAATGAATATTGTAAATGCACAAACAGTAATATCTCCACATTGCAAGGTGCAATTCTGAAATTTTTTGCTTTTTCCTGCTAATCCTAGCATGATAAAGAAGATTCAAAGAGAGTGAGATGCCAGCTCCTTTCATTCAGTCAGTAGCTTCAAACATTTCTGGTATATGAAAAACATGTTTTTCAATGGCAAAAATCAATGAATATTGTAAATGCACAAACAGTAATATCTCCACATTGCACGGTGCAATTCTGAAATTTTTAGCTTTTTCCTGTTAATCCTAGCATGATAAAGAAGATTCAAAGAGAGTGAGATGCCAGCTCCTTTCATTCAGTCAGTAGCTTCAAACATTTCTGGTATATGAAAAACATGTTTTTCAATGGCAAAAATCAATGAATATTGTAAATGCACAAACAGTAATATCTCCACATTGCAAGGTGCAATTCTGAAATTTTTTGCTTTTTCCTGCTAATCCTAGCATGATAAAGAAGATTCAAAGAGAGTGAGATGCCAGCTCCTTTCATTCAGTCAGTAGCTTCAAACATTTCTGGTATATGAAAAACATGTTTTTCAATGGCAAAAATCAATGAATATTGTAAATGCACAAACAGTAATATCTCCACATTGCACGGTGCAATTCTGAAATTTTTAGCTTTTTCCTGTTAATCCTAGCATGATAAAGAAGATTCAAAGAGAGTGAGATGCCAGCTCCTTTCATTCAGTCAGTAGCTTCAAACATTTCTGGTATATGAAAAACATGTTTTTCAATGGCAAAAATCAATGAATATTGTAAATGCACAAACAGTAATATCTCCACATTGCACGGTGCAATTCTGAAATTTTTAGCTTTTTCCTGTTAATCCTAGCATGATAAAGAAGATTCAAAGAGAGTGAGATGCCAGCTCCTTTCATTCAGTCAGTAGCTTCAAACATTTCTGGTATATGAAAAACATGTTTTTCAATGGCAAAAATCAATGAATATTGTAAATGCACAAACAGTAATATCTCCATATTGCAAGGTGCAATTCTGAAATTTTTTGCTTTTTCCTGCTAATCCTAGCATGATAAAGAAGATTCAAAGAGAGTGAGATGCCAGCTCCTTTCATTCAGTCAGTAGCTTCAAACATTTCTGGTATATGAAAAACATGTTTTTCAATGGCAAAAATCAATGAATATTGTAAATGCACAAACAGTAATATCTCCACATTGCAAGGTGCAATTCTGAAATTTTTTGCTTTTTCCTGTTAATCCTAGCATGATAAAGAAGATTCAAAGAGAGTGAGATGCCAGCTCCTTTCATTCAGTCAGTAGCTTCAAACATTTCTGGTATATGAAAAACATGTTTTTCAATGGCAAAAATCAATGAATATTGTAAATGCACAAACAGTAATATCTCCACATTGCAAGGTGCAATTCTGAAATTTTTTGCTTTTTCCTGCTAATCCTAGCATGATAAAGAAGATTCAAAGAGAGTGAGATGCCAGCTCCTTTCATTCAGTCAGTAGCTTCAAACATTTCTGGTATATGAAAAACATGTTTTTCAATGGCAAAAATCAATGAATATTGTAAATGCACAAACAGTAATATCTCCACATTGCACGGTGCAATTCTGAAATTTTTAGCTTTTTCCTGTTAATCCTAGCATGATAAAGAAGATTCAAAGAGAGTGAGATGCCAGCTCCTTTCATTCAGTCAGTAGCATCAAACATTTCTGGTATATGAAAAACATGTTTTTCAATGGCAAAAATCAATGAATATTGTAAATGCACAAACAGTAATATCTCCACATTGCACGGTGCAATTCTGAAATTTTTAGCTTTTTCCTGTTAATCCTAGCATGATAAAGAAGATTCAAAGAGAGTGAGATGCCAGCTCCTTTCATTCAGTCAGTAGCTTCAAACATTTCTGGTATATGAAAAACATGTTTTTCAATGGCAAAAATCAATGAATATTGTAAATGCACAAACAGTAATATCTCCACATTGCAAGGTGCAATTCTGAAATTTTTTGCTTTTTCCTGTTAATCCTAGCATGATAAAGAAGATTCAAAGAGAGTGAGATGCCAGCTCCTTTCATTCAGTCAGTAGCTTCAAACATTTCTGGTATATGAAAAACATGTTTTTCAATGGCAAAAATCAATGAATATTGTAAATGCACAAACAGTAATATCTCCACATTGCAAGGTGCAATTCTGAAATTTTTAGCTTTTTCCTGTTAATCCTAGCATGATAAAGAAGATTCAAAGAGAGTGAGATGCCAGCTCCTTTCATTCAGTCAGTAGCTTCAAACATTTCTGGTATATGAAAAACATGTTTTTCAATGGCAAAAATCAATGAATATTGTAAATGCACAAACAGTAATATCTCCACATTGCAAGGTGCAATTCTGAAATTTTTTGCTTTTTCCTGTTAATCCTAGCATGATAAAGAAGATTCAAAGAGAGTGAGATGCCAGCTCCTTTCATTCAGTCAGTAGCTTCAAACATTTCTGGTATATGAAAAACATGTTTTTCAATGGCAAAAATCAATGAATATTGTAAATGCACAAACAGTAATTAATCTCCACATTGCAAGGTGCAATTCTGAAATTTTTTGCTTTTTCCTGCTAATCCTAGCATGATAAAGAAGATTCAAAGAGAGTGAGATGCCAGCTCCTTTCATTCAGTCAGTAGCTTCAAACATTTCTGGTATATGAAAAACATGTTTTTCAATGGCAAAAATCAATGAATATTGTAAATGCACAAACAGTAATATCTCTACATTGCACGGTGCAATTCTGAAATTTTTAGCTTTTTCCTGTTAATCCTAGCATGATAAAGAAGATTCAAAGAGAGTGAGATGCCAGCTCCTTTCATTCAGTCAGTAGCTTCAAACATTTCTGGTATATGAAAAACATGTTTTTCAATGGCAAAAATCAATGAATATTGTAAATGCACAAACAGTAATATCTCCACATTGCAAGGTGCAATTCTGAAATTTTTTGCTTTTTCCTGCTAATCCTAGCATGATAAAGAAGATTCAAAGAGAGTGAGATGCCAGCTCCTTTCATTCAGTCAGTAGCTTCAAACATTTCTGGTATATGAAAAACATGTTTTTCAATGGCAAAAATCAATGAATATTGTAAATGCACAAACAGTAATATCTCCACATTGCACGGTGCAATTCTGAAATTTTTAGCTTTTTCCTGTTAATCCTAGCATGATAAAGAAGATTCAAAGAGAGTGAGATGCCAGCTCCTTTCATTCAGTCAGTAGCTTCAAACATTTCTGGTATATGAAAAACATGTTTTTCAATGGCAAAAATCAATGAATATTGTAAATGCACAAACAGTAATATCTCCACATTGCACGGTGCAATTCTGAAATTTTTAGCTTTTTCCTGTTAATCCTAGCATGATAAAGAAGATTCAAAGAGAGTGAGATGCCAGCTCCTTTCATTCAGTCAGTAGCTTCAAACATTTCTGGTATATGAAAAACATGTTTTTCAATGGCAAAAATCAATGAATATTGTAAATGCACAAACAGTAATATCTCCATATTGCAAGGTGCAATTCTGAAATTTTTTTGCTTTTTCCTGCTAATCCTAGCATGATAAAGAAGATTCAAAGAGAGTGAGATGCCAGCTCCTTTCATTCAGTCAGTAGCTTCAAACATTTCTGGTATATGAAAAACATGTTTTTCAATGGCAAAAATCAATGAATATTGTAAATGCACAAACAGTAATATCTCCACATTGCACGGTGCAATTCTGAAATTTTTAGCTTTTTCCTGTTAATCCTAGCATGATAAAGAAGATTCAAAGAGAGTGAGATGCCAGCTCCTTTCATTCAGTCATTAGCTTCAAACATTTCTGGTATATGAAAAACATGTTTTTCAATGGCAAAAATCAATGAATATTGTAAATGCACAAACAGTAATATCTCCACATTGCACGGTGCAATTCTGAAATTTTTAGCTTTTTCCTGTTAATCCTAGCATGATAAAGAAGATTCAAAGAGAGTGAGATGCCAGCTCCTTTCATTCAGTCAGTAGCTTCAAACTTTTCTGGTATATGAAAAACATGTTTTTCAATGGCAAAAATCAATGAATATTGTAAATGCACAAACAGTAATATCTCCACATTGCAAGGTGCAATTCTGAAATTTTTTGCTTTTTCCTGTTAATCCTAGCATGATAAAGAAGATTCAAAGAGAGTGAGATGCCAGCTCCTTTCATTCAGTCAGTAGCTTCAAACATTTCTGGTATATGAAAAACATGTTTTTCAATGGCAAAAATCAATGAATATTGTAAATGCACAAACAGTAATATCTCCACATTGCAAGGTGCAATTCTGAAATTTTTTGCTTTTTCCTGCTAATCCTAGCATGATAAAGAAGATTCAAAGAGAGTGAGATGCCAGCTCCTTTCATTCAGTCAGTAGCTTCAAACATTTCTGGTATATGAAAAACATGTTTTTCAATGGCAAAAATCAATGAATATTGTAAATGCACAAACAGTAATATCTCCACATTGCACGGTGCAATTCTGAAATTTTTAGCTTTTTCCTGTTAATCCTAGCATGATAAAGAAGATTCAAAGAGAGTGAGATGCCAGCTCCTTTCATTCAGTCAGTAGCTTCAAACATTTCTGGTATATGAAAAACATGTTTTTCAATGGCAAAAATCAATGAATATTGTAAATGCACAAACAGTAATATCTCCACATTGCAAGGTGCAATTCTGAAATTTTTTGCTTTTTCCTGCTAATCCTAGCATGATAAAGAAGATTCAAAGAGAGTGAGATGCCAGCTCCTTTCATTCAGTCAGTAGCTTCAAACATTTCTGGTATATGAAAAACATGTTTTTCAATGGCAAAAATCAATGAATATTGTAAATGCACAAACAGTAATATCTCCACATTGCACGGTGCAATTCTGAAATTTTTAGCTTTTTCCTGTTAATCCTAGCATGATAAAGAAGATTCAAAGAGAGTGAGATGCCAGCTCCTTTCATTCAGTCAGTAGCTTCAAACATTTCTTGTATATGAAAAACATGTTTTTCAATGGCAAAAATCAATGAATATTGTAAATGCACAAACAGTAATATCTCCACATTGCAAGGTGCAATTCTGAAATTTTTTGCTTTTTCCTGTTAATCCTAGCATGATAAAGAAGATTCAAAGAGAGTGAGATGCCAGCTCCTTTCATTCAGTCAGTAGCTTCAAACATTTCTGGTATATGAAAAACATGTTTTTCAATGGCAAAAATCAATGAATATTGTAAATGCACAAACAGTAATATCTCTACATTGCACGGTGCAATTCTGAAATTTTTAGCTTTTTCCTGTTAATCCTAGCATGATAAAGAAGATTCAAAGAGAGTGAGATGCCAGCTCCTTTCATTCAGTCAGTAGCTTCAAACATTTCTGGTATATGAAAAACATGTTTTTCAATGGCAAAAATCAATGAATATTGTAAATGTACAAACAGTAATATCTCCACATTGCAAGGTGCAATTCTGAAATTTTTTGCTTTTTCCTGCTAATCCTAGCATGATAAAGAAGATTCAAAGAGAGTGAGATGCCAGCTCCTTTCATTCAGTCAGTAGCTTCAAACATTTCTGGTATATGAAAAACATGTTTTTCAATGGCAAAAATCAATGAATATTGTAAATGCACAAACAGTAATATCTCCACATTGCACGGTGCAATTCTGAAATTTTTAGCTTTTTCCTGTTAATCCTAGCATGATAAAGAAGATTCAAAGAGAGTGAGATGCCAGCTCCTTTCATTCAGTCAGTAGCTTCAAACATTTCTGGTATATGAAAAACATGTTTTTCAATGGCAAAAATCAATGAATATTGTAAATGCACAAACAGTAATATCTCCACATTGCACGGTGCAATTCTGAAATTTTTAGCTTTTTCCTGTTAATCCTAGCATGATAAAGAAGATTCAAAGAGAGTGAGATGCCAGCTCCTTTCATTCAGTCAGTAGCTTCAAACATTTCTGGTATATGAAAAACATGTTTTTCAATGGCAAAAATCAATGAATATTGTAAATGCACAAACAGTAATATCTCCACATTGCAAGGTGCAATTCTGAAATTTTTTGCTTTTTCCTGCTAATCCTAGCATGATAAAGAAGATTCAAAGAGAGTGAGATGCCAGCTCCTTTCATTCAGTCAGTAGCTTCAAACATTTCTGGTATATGAAAAACATGTTTTTCAATGGCAAAAATCAATGAATATTGTAAATGCACAAACAGTAATATCTCTACATTGCACGGTGCAATTCTGAAATTTTTAGCTTTTTCCTGTTAATCCTAGCATGATAAAGAAGATTCAAAGAGAGTGAGATGCCAGCTCCTTTCATTCAGTCAGTAGCTTCAAACATTTCTGGTATATGAAAAACATGTTTTTCAATGGCAAAAATCAATGAATATTGTAAATGCACAAACAGTAATATCTCCACATTGCAAGGTGCAATTCTGAAATTTTTTGCTTTTTCCTGCTAATCCTAGCATGATAAAGAAGATTCAAAGAGAGTGAGATGCCAGCTCCTTTCATTCAGTCAGTAGCTTCAAACATTTCTGGTATATGAAAAACATGTTTTTCAATGGCAAAAATCAATGAATATTGTAAATGCACAAACAGTAATATCTCCACATTGCACGGTGCAATTCTGAAATTTTTAGCTTTTTCCTGTTAATCCTAGCATGATAAAGAAGATTCAAAGAGAGTGAGATGCCAGCTCCTTTCATTCAGTCAGTAGCTTCAAACATTTCTGGTATATGAAAAACATGTTTTTCAATGGCAAAAATCAATGAATATTGTAAATGCACAAACAGTAATATCTCCACATTGCACGGTGCAATTCTGAAATTTTTAGCTTTTTCCTGTTAATCCTAGCATGATAAAGAAGATTCAAAGAGAGTGAGATGCCAGCTCCTTTCATTCAGTCAGTAGCTTCAAACATTTCTGGTATATGAAAAACATGTTTTTCAATGGCAAAAATCAATGAATATTGTAAATGCACAAACAGTAATATCTCCATATTGCAAGGTGCAATTCTGAAATTTTTTGCTTTTTCCTGCTAATCCTAGCATGATAAAGAAGATTCAAAGAGAGTGAGATGCCAGCTCCTTTCATTCAGTCAGTAGCTTCAAACATTTCTGGTATATGAAAAACATGTTTTTCAATGGCAAAAATCAATGAATATTGTAAATGCACAAACAGTAATATCTCCACATTGCACGGTGCAATTCTGAAATTTTTAGCTTTTTCCTGTTAATCCTAGCATGATAAAGAAGATTCAAAGAGAGTGAGATGCCAGCTCCTTTCATTCAGTCAGTAGCTTCAAACATTTCTGGTATATGAAAAACATGTTTTTCAATGGCAAAAATCAATGAATATTGTAAATGCACAAACAGTAATATCTCCACATTGCACGGTGCAATTCTGAAATTTTTAGCTTTTTCCTGTTAATCCTAGCATGATAAAGAAGATTCAAAGAGAGTGAGATGCCAGCTCCTTTCATTCAGTCAGTAGCTTCAAACTTTTCTGGTATATGAAAAACATGTTTTTCAATGGCAAAAATCAATGAATATTGTAAATGCACAAACAGTAATATCTCCACATTGCAAGGTGCAATTCTGAAATTTTTTGCTTTTTCCTGTTAATCCTAGCATGATAAAGAAGATTCAAAGAGAGTGAGATGCCAGCTCCTTTCATTCAGTCAGTAGCTTCAAACATTTCTGGTATATGAAAAACATGTTTTTCAATGGCAAAAATCAATGAATATTGTAAATGCACAAACAGTAATATCTCCACATTGCAAGGTGCAATTCTGAAATTTTTTGCTTTTTCCTGCTAATCCTAGCATGATAAAGAAGATTCAAAGAGAGTGAGATGCCAGCTCCTTTCATTCAGTCAGTAGCTTCAAACATTTCTGGTATATGAAAAACATGTTTTTCAATGGCAAAAATCAATGAATATTGTAAATGCACAAACAGTAATATCTCCACATTGCACGGTGCAATTCTGAAATTTTTAGCTTTTTCCTGTTAATCCTAGCATGATAAAGAAGATTCAAAGAGAGTGAGATGCCAGCTCCTTTCATTCAGTCAGTAGCTTCAAACATTTCTGGTATATGAAAAACATGTTTTTCAATGGCAAAAATCAATGAATATTGTAAATGCACAAACAGTAATATCTCCACATTGCAAGGTGCAATTCTGAAATTTTTTGCTTTTTCCTGCTAATCCTAGCATGATAAAGAAGATTCAAAGAGAGTGAGATGCCAGCTCCTTTCATTCAGTCAGTAGCTTCAAACATTTCTGGTATATGAAAAACATGTTTTTCAATGGCAAAAATCAATGAATATTGTAAATGCACAAACAGTAATATCTCCACATTGCACGGTGCAATTCTGAAATTTTTAGCTTTTTCCTGTTAATCCTAGCATGATAAAGAAGATTCAAAGAGAGTGAGATGCCAGCTCCTTTCATTCAGTCAGTAGCTTCAAACATTTCTTGTATATGAAAAACATGTTTTTCAATGGCAAAAATCAATGAATATTGTAAATGCACAAACAGTAATATCTCCACATTGCAAGGTGCAATTCTGAAATTTTTTGCTTTTTCCTGTTAATCCTAGCATGATAAAGAAGATTCAAAGAGAGTGAGATGCCAGCTCCTTTCATTCAGTCAGTAGCTTCAAACATTTCTGGTATATGAAAAACATGTTTTTCAATGGCAAAAATCAATGAATATTGTAAATGCACAAACAGTAATATCTCTACATTGCACGGTGCAATTCTGAAATTTTTAGCTTTTTCCTGTTAATCCTAGCATGATAAAGAAGATTCAAAGAGAGTGAGATGCCAGCTCCTTTCATTCAGTCAGTAGCTTCAAACATTTCTGGTATATGAAAAACATGTTTTTCAATGGCAAAAATCAATGAATATTGTAAATGTACAAACAGTAATATCTCCACATTGCAAGGTGCAATTCTGAAATTTTTTGCTTTTTCCTGCTAATCCTAGCATGATAAAGAAGATTCAAAGAGAGTGAGATGCCAGCTCCTTTCATTCAGTCAGTAGCTTCAAACATTTTCTGGTATATGAAAAACATGTTTTTCAATGGCAAAAATCAATGAATATTGTAAATGCACAAACAGTAATATCTCCACATTGCACGGTGCAATTCTGAAATTTTTAGCTTTTTCCTGTTAATCCTAGCATGATAAAGAAGATTCAAAGAGAGTGAGATGCCAGCTCCTTTCATTCAGTCAGTAGCTTCAAACATTTCTGGTATATGAAAAACATGTTTTTCAATGGCAAAAATCAATGAATATTGTAAATGCACAAACAGTAATATCTCCACATTGCACGGTGCAATTCTGAAATTTTTAGCTTTTTCCTGTTAATCCTAGCATGATAAAGAAGATTCAAAGAGAGTGAGATGCCAGCTCCTTTCATTCAGTCAGTAGCTTCAAACATTTCTGGTATATGAAAAACATGTTTTTCAATGGCAAAAATCAATGAATATTGTAAATGCACAAACAGTAATATCTCCACATTGCAAGGTGCAATTCTGAAATTTTTTGCTTTTTCCTGTTAATCCTAGCATGATAAAGAAGATTCAAAGAGAGTGAGATGCCAGCTCCTTTCATTCAGTCAGTAGCTTCAAACATTTCTGGTATATGAAAAACATGTTTTTCAATGGCAAAAATCAATGAATATTGTAAATGCACAAACAGTAATATCTCCACATTGCAAGGTGCAATTCTGAAATTTTTTTGCTTTTTCCTGCTAATCCTAGCATGATAAAGAAGATTCAAAGAGAGTGAGATGCCAGCTCCTTTCATTCAGTCAGTAGCTTCAAACATTTCTGGTATATGAAAAACATGTTTTTCAATGGCAAAAATCAATGAATATTGTAAATGCACAAACAGTAATATCTCCACATTGCACGGTGCAATTCTGAAATTTTTAGCTTTTTCCTGTTAATCCTAGCATGATAAAGAAGATTCAAAGAGAGTGAGATGCCAGCTCCTTTCATTCAGTCAGTAGCTTCAAACATTTCTGGTATATGAAAAACATGTTTTTCAATGGCAAAAATCAATGAATATTGTAAATGCACAAACAGTAATATCTCCACATTGCAAGGTGCAATTCTGAAATTTTTTGCTTTTTCCTGCTAATCCTAGCATGATAAAGAAGATTCAAAGAGAGTGAGATGCCAGCTCCTTTCATTCAGTCAGTAGCTTCAAACATTTCTGGTATATGAAAAACATGTTTTTCAATGGCAAAAATCAATGAATATTGTAAATGCACAAACAGTAATATCTCCACATTGCACGGTGCAATTCTGAAATTTTTAGCTTTTTCCTGTTAATCCTAGCATGATAAAGAAGATTCAAAGAGAGTGAGATGCCAGCTCCTTTCATTCAGTCAGTAGCTTCAAACATTTCTTGTATATGAAAAACATGTTTTTCAATGGCAAAAATCAATGAATATTGTAAATGCACAAACAGTAATATCTCCACATTGCAAGGTGCAATTCTGAAATTTTTTGCTTTTTCCTGTTAATCCTAGCATGATAAAGAAGATTCAAAGAGAGTGAGATGCCAGCTCCTTTCATTCAGTCAGTAGCTTCAAACATTTCTGGTATATGAAAAACATGTTTTTCAATGGCAAAAATCAATGAATATTGTAAATGCACAAACAGTAATATCTCTACATTGCACGGTGCAATTCTGAAATTTTTAGCTTTTTCCTGTTAATCCTAGCATGATAAAGAAGATTCAAAGAGAGTGAGATGCCAGCTCCTTTCATTCAGTCAGTAGCTTCAAACATTTCTGGTATATGAAAAAACATGTTTTTCAATGGCAAAAATCAATGAATATTGTAAATGTACAAACAG
>NW_027370818.1:0-33121 GCF_046119375.1 Phyllobates terribilis
GTTCAAGCTCCGTTTTAATGGTGACTTTACTTACTGGCGTATCTTGATGATGGAGGCAATAAGGTTGCTCAATCAATTAATAAGTTGGAAGGTCATAAGTCATAACTCATAAGTTATGGTATGTGAACCATAAATTTGGATTGAGATAAAATAAAATCTATACTATCATTATTAAAACTAGAGAAATAAGAATGAGTTGATTTTATAGGAATTTATTTCTTCGAAAACTCAACATTATTGAGATAAAGGGGTATTTGCAAAATTCAATAGGAATAAAGGGGTATTTATTGTTTCTTAAACCCCACATTTAGTGATTTGAAGTACCCTTAATCTTTATATATGTTAAAAATAAGATTAGATTATATATTATATATATAAGTATTAAGATAAGATAATAGAGAAATTTGCTAACCAAACACCCTTATATGGGTGAATTTGACCTTAAACACCTCTTATATCACTATTTATAAAGCCCCACCCTTATATTGCTTCCGTCAGCAAATCTCCACCCCTGTCCGTTATTCCGTTAAAAATTTGTTAAGAATAGGTGAAATTACAATTTTGCCCTTAACACTGTTTCAAAGGAAAACTTGGAAAAAATATATGAGATAAAGGGGTATTTGTAAAATTCAATAGGAATAAAGGGGTATTTATTGTTTCTTAAACCCCACATTTTGTGATTTGAAGTACCCCTATCTTTATATATGTTAAGATAAGATTAGATTATATATTATATATATAAGTATTAAGATAAGATAATAGAGAAATTTGCTAACAAACCCCCCTTATATGGGTGACTTTAACCTTAAACACCTCTTATATCACTATTTATAAAGCCCCACCCTTATATTGCTTCCGTCAGCAAATCTTCACCCCTGTCCTTTATTCCGTTAAAAATCTGTTAAGAATAGGTGAAACTACAATTTTGCCCTTCACACTGTTTCAAAGGAAAACTTGGAAAAAATATATGGGGGCGCTGGGATTCGAACCCAGGAACTTCGGTTTTAACCTCTGACCACGAGACGATCTGGGCTATTTGTTTCATGTGTATAGAACATCCTTTTTTTTAATTTATAACCTCTGTACTGTTCAAAAAAAATTGGGGAAATATATGGGGGCTCTAGGATTCGAACCCGGGAGGTTTGGGTTCAACCTCCGACCACAAGACCATCTGGGCTATTTGTTTTACGTGTACATTTCATCATTTTTTTTTATTTATTATCTCTTCACAATTATTGTTCATCGTCTTCCTCATTTTTTTAATAATAGGTTATATAATTATTATTTTTTCTATAAATAAAAATAGGGTGTTTAACATAAAAATGCACTTTTTTGGGCCTAATAACAAATCTACCACCAAGCTTTATATATCTTCAAATCTATGCACATTCTATTTTGTTAGCAAAGAAAAAGAGAAAACATATAATATTTTATAAAAATCATATTAAAATATGATATATGTGTAGAGTTGTAGGTGCAGAGTGTTAAACCCCTAAATTGATGTAATTAGTAACTAAATACCAGATCTTTGAATTCAAATCTGTAGTCGTTGTTTTTAGACAAGCAAAAGCTGAACAGAGAGACATGGTTGCCAATTCCTTCATCTATAGAACTCCAAGTTAGGGCTTCATCCCAACACCCATTATTTTCATCACCCATGCCTTCATCTTCATCGTCTGCAACTCAAAGTTAGGGCTTCTTCCAACCATATTTCCTCCCAGTACTGCAATCTCACTTTCTTCCAACCCGATTGAGTGAAACAAGTTAGGGATTTTCACAATTCGAGTGAGAATGGTTAAGCTTAAGACGATCAAAGACATGTCTACCGAAATCGAAGACGACGAACTACTGGCGGCCGATTTGGAAGAGTCGCCGCAGACGGAGGTGGCGGAAGTGGCTTCCGTTAAAGTCAGTAAGGTTTCTAAGGCCTCCTGTGGAAAGCGAAAAAGAGGGAAGATAGAAGACACGCCTTGGTCGAGGATAAAGAGTCGGTCCCTGCGAAGATGGCAAAGGGGAAGACCGCGAAACATCAAATTCAGCCCTTACTGTTCAAACGCGGTGTAAGCACAAATCTTCATCCTGTCATAGTGCTTAATTCCTATCAACAAGCCCTAATATTTGCATGTCTATTTTCTAATGAAATTTATAAAACGAATTTGTTATGTAGATTCCTTATATGTACTACACTGGTGAGGATTTTTATGGCAGGATCAACATTTGTTCTAGAACAGCTTACTATTATGGAATTAGGCAGAAACTGAGTCATGTAGATTGGCTATGGTTGCAGGATGGGCCTTTTGGTAAAGTGCTTGAATTGATTAAAAAGTGTCATTCTCTTCCTAGACAATACATGCTATTCTGATGAAGCAGCTAGATAGTGGTAAGAAGTACGAGACATGTATGATGTGTGTGGTAAAGAGTCTAGGTTCTCCAGGAAAGAATTTAGCCTGATTACTGGTCTGAATTATGGTGAAGGAAGAGTTCAGCCCATGAGAGGAGAGAAAACTGCAATGACTGATTTCTTCAACAAATCTACAATGTCGGTGAATGATTTGTTTTAGAGATTTATCCATTATGTGCCATATGACTTTCACAAGCTCCAGATGGCTATGTTGTTGATAGTAGAGGGCATCCTGCTTGGGGGTGACAAGAAAAGGCTAGTCAACCCTCTCCATGTAAAACTGCTTGAGAGGATAAAAACCTTTTGTGAGTATCCATTGGAAAGGGTTTCTTACCTAGAGCTCCACAAATCACTCACAACATCTCTTTAGAGGAGGATGGAGACATCCAACATAGCTAAGCAAGTGGCATCTGAGAGAAGAATCCCCTATTCACTCCAGGGACTGCCATTGGTTTTTCAGGTATGTATTCTAGAGAAATTCCGTTATCTAAAAATACATCTTCATGACAGTATTCAGAAAATATCATGGGAAGGATGTGTTTTATACAAGAACTGTATGTAGTTATTGATTTTTTGTATGAAATATGATTGTAGGTGTGGGTTTGGGAGGTCGCTCAGGGTGTTGGGCGACAATATTGTCACCGTGTTGAAGGAGATAGATTCCCTCGTGGCATCCGCTGGTATTCAAATGATGCCCCAGAGCGTGGAGTTTTAGAAGAGTCATTGGAGAGAAGTAGACAGTGGTCAAGCCAAGTTCTATTCCCCGAGTCTGAAAATGAGGAAAAGTTGTTGAAGGAGTGTGAGTGTGAGTTTGAAGAAGAAGAAAATGTTACACCAGCATTTGACAAGATTGTGGCCAATGCCATTGCTGCAAAGGAGAAAGCCAAAGGGAAGAAGGGTAACTCAAAAGGTGGTGTGGGTCTGAGTAAACAGGATCAGAAGGACAAGGTTAATGAGGGGGTTGTGAAGAAGAATATTGAGGTGGATAATGTTGACTTAAATGTTGTTGATGTGGGAGTTGATGATCCAGTTCATGAAGAGCAAAGAAAAGAAGTAAAAAGAGTGCCCCAGCAGGTAAGGTGGGAAAGAAGGTGAAAAGAAGGCCCCAAGAAGAAGGCAAAGAATGTTCCTGAAAAGAAGGCTACCATGAAGGGCAGAAGGGTGAAGATTGATGAAGTTGATGGAGGAGTGGAAGATGATGAAAGGGGGGGCTGAGCAGGGAGAGAAGAAGAAACAGAGTGGAGCAGAGGTTGAAGGTGAAGACAATGATGAAGAAGAAAAGGAAGATGATGACGATGATGCAGATGATGGTGGTGATGAGGACAAGGGGGGTGGTGGGTGCTAATGGTGGTGATGGTGGAGTGGACATGTCAACTGCTGTAAATGAAGATAAACTGTTGAGGCTTTGGCAGAGAACAACGAAGAGAATGAGAACAAGGAGGATGACAACAACATTAAGGTGCAAAAGGATGAAATTATGGAGGTATGTTGTCAATTAAGTTATATTATATAGTGCATTGTGCAATCGACCTGGTTATATAAGATATATGCATTTGTTGGAGGTATTATATCAAATGCATGGCAGGATGTAAAAAATTGATGAATATGTGTATTTGATAAATGCATGATAATGTGTTTGTCGATGTAGAGGACATCGTGGCCCCGCCAGTTGGTAGAGTAGAGAATGTGGAACAGGTATTACAGGTTGTCAATAATACATAGTCCATGGTGCAAAATGATTAGTTATATTAGATAAATGTGATTCATTGCCTGGAGGTATGATATAAGTTGTATGGCAGGATACACAATATTGATGAGTAGTGTATCTGTTAAATGCAGGAAAATGTGGTTGTTGATGTAGGGGAGATTGTGGCCCAGCCAGTTGGTAGTATAGAGACTGTGGAACAAGTATTTCAGGTTGTCAAGGATGTTATGAAGGACATATGCGATAGTCAAGGAGCGGATGGGAATCAAGGCGAAGAAGGAGCGGATGGGAATCAAGGCGAAGGAGGAGATAGTGAGAGGACAGAGACAGATGATGTGGGTGATGGACCAACTGAGGAAGCAACACAGGCTACCAAGGAGGGAGTTGTCGAGTCAAAAGCTACAATGGTGGATGAGAACAAGGGTGGAGATGAGGTGCCCAAGGAGGATGAGGATAAGGATGGAGATGAGGTGCCGAAGGAGGATGTGAACAAGGGTTGAGTGTGGTGCCCAAGGAGGATGAGAACAAGGGTGGAGATGAGGTGCCGAAGGAGGATGAGAACAAGGGTGGAGATGAGGTGTCGAAGGAGGATGAGAACAAGGGTGGAGATGAGGTGCCCAAGGAGGATGAGAAGAAGTGTGGAGATGAGGTGCCCAAGAAGGATGAGACAAGGCTGCAGAGGATGCTGCAAATAAGGATGACAAGGAGGATGATGTAGAGGATGTGCACCAGGATAGGGCAAGGAAGGTGGAGAAAAGGAAGAACCCCCAGAGGAATGCAAAGAAAACTGTGAAGCCTCCATTCAAAAATGACAATCTTTTAAAGTTTCTGAAGAAGTTAACAAAAAATACATCATGCAAGGAAATTGACAGACTTCCTTACTTAGTATTCAGATCATAGGTTTGTGCTCTGGCCATTCATAGATTACTTGTCTTGTTTCACCATATATCACAACATTCTAAATTACTAATGTACTCTTTTTATTGGCAGCCAACCTCCTATTACCTCTCGGGCCACCATACGCCTGTTCCAGCCAGAGAGCACATACAAACTGGACCACAAAATTTTTGCAAGTTGTTGGAGCCTTCCACTTGGTGGAGAAGAGTGGTAAGTGGTATCCTCTAACCTGATGTGATGTGTGATTCCTTATATATATGTGATGTCTTTTGAGATATATTTGTGATCTACATGAAGGAAATTGATGAGGTCATGTGGTACGTACGATATTCTGTACAGAGAAGGCCTCCAGAGACCCACACTTGTGTTGTTGTTGACAGTTTCTGGTCCAATTAGATCAAGAACTTCCACGAGCGGAAGATTAATGGTGGGAAAACCTTGGAATACTTGTTACAATACTGCAGAGGCGAGCTACCAGAGGGTGTTGCAACAAATGGGATGAAACAGAGTATGTGTATGCCCCATATTTTGTAAATAGTAATCACTTGGTTGCACTAGAAAATAGACCTGCAGGAATGGGTGTTAAATGTGTATGACTGCAACCACGACCTCATGAAATAAGAACATATAAGAGAAGAGCTTAACCCAGTCATGGTCAGAGTTCCCTTCATACTGAGCGCATATCCAGGTACTGCTGAGAAGTACGTAGTTCAGGGTGGAAAGCCTCTACGCTTTAATAGGGTAAAGGGTCTGAAGCAGAACAAACGAACGTAAGAATCCTACCATGACTTCTATGTATCTTGTCATGCACTTGAATAACTTTGTAGCTAACTCACATAAACTAAACAGGGTGACTGTGGAGTGTACTGCGCAAAACATATTGAATGGCTCGCTCATGGGATGGAGAACCTTGATGCGGTGACTGACAAGTTCATAGAAGGCCACATGTGGCAATTGCAGAGGCCGTGTATGGAGGAAATTGGTTGTCAATGTTTCCTGGCCAGTAGATTTTCAGATTTAAGTTGTTTAGAGAACTTGTTGTCTGCTTATGGAATTGTGTATTTGGACCATTTTGATGTTTTTAAGATCGTGGATTTAATTGCACATAAATATGGACGGTCAGGATAGAGAAGGACAATCTTCGTTTATGCTTATGAAAATCCAACTTGTAAGAAAATCAAGTCACTCTAATACCCTATTATACACAGGTCACTGCTTTCATGAGACATGTAAGAAAAGCCAACTTGTCACAATATACATTGTGTTCGTATGGCAGGATTAAAATGGTACTGTGGTCATCAAGTATCGAGGAACGAACTTGGAAACCGTACTACTATATTTTTAAACCAACGGCTCTTTTTTTGAAATCCAACGGCTCTATTTTTTTTAACGTCTATATTTTGCAGAGGCATTCACCTATATAAAACACTCATGCTACATCACATGTTTACATTGCCTACTTCACCATTGAATCTCATCTCAACCAACAAATATGTCGATCAAGGTGAGTTCCATATTGACCGATAAGGATGAATTGGGCATCCGAAAAACAACCGGCTTGCACCCACAAGTGCAAATCCAGATTCCAAACAACCAGTTCGCAGACACGGTCGTTCAAGGATGGGCGACCTACACATGTACCCATATCACCTGATTTCCGGTTACCTTTCCCAGAGATGGTCATGTCGTTTCTCCAAACTTATAAACTACCGCCGTCACAGCTGCACCCGCAGGTATGGAAAAATATTGTATGTTTTTTCCAGCTTGAGTAAAACCTTCAACGTCAACGTCGATGTTGGAGTGATGATGAGCACGTACAACATCTCGTTTGAGACACGGGACTAATCCGTTTGGGTAAAAAGGAAGGAGTCGAACCTTTTCTTTGGGATTTGACTACCGACGTTGATAAACTGTGGCCTGTAAATTCTTCTTCGTTACCGTTGACTCTGCGTCAAGGTTTTACGGCGATCTAAACTACCTGTGGTTCCATGGTGTACCGATGGTAAAATACTATGATATCACTAAGATTCTCATATACGTAAGTGACATTGTGATATATTTTGTTTCTTAATAGTTTCAAATGTAACTCAGCTGCCGTTTTGTCAAAAGAGATTACAAGTCCGAAAAGCGATGAAGTTCTACAACAAAGAGCCAAGATAACTCATATTCCTTTGCGTCATAGCACCACCACTTTTTATTGTAACCTCCAAGTCAATTTGTACTAGTCATTCCCCTCTACTTTATGGATTACATATATTTGCTTCACACAACAACAGAGTTCAAGAATGATTATGTACCATTCTCTAAATATCACCATAGACCTAAAATTATCCTGTCATATACAATACACAGTCAACAACATGGAATGTGTTGACACGCAACCGTTACGATTTCGCTTAATAAAACTTCCATACATTTAAATGAATCCAGTCATGGTTTGTATAACAACAAACGCAATTTAGTCATACTTCGGAAATGTGGTGTTCACAAACAAATTTACATCAAAACAACCATGCACCTAAAAGCATACTATCATAAACAACAATTCAAAATGAACATAACACCAAAAGATGGATCCTTAATGTTTCAAGAGCGGTTGTTGAAGCATTGCCTTGCAAGATGCCCAAATCTGTTACACTTTGTGCATTTCCTCCTCTCTCAAGCTGCTTTGTATCTATTAATCCTTCATCGTCCAGGACCCCTAGTCCACAACGGATGTGAGCATTGAACTCTAGCTGGCGAAGTCCACTAGGACCGGCACTCAGGACAACACGGATATTTTCCTTGTACATTTCAGTCAAATTCTTGTTAATATAGTAGGAGGAAAGCAAATCGACTACCCTCACATTCAGTTCAGAGGCTGTTGCGAATGCATGTCAGCAGGGAATTCTGTCTTTCTGGAACACCCTCGCATTGGCATTTCCTCTATCGCAGGTCGACCTCGAAAGTTTGAAGCCTTCCTTCACTTCTGCCACATGCTAGCTTAACCCGGTCGCCCTCAATGACAATGATTGCATACGTCGTTGGTCCACCGTTACAACCACTCTGTTGGCTACCTCTCATCCACTTGTGCCTGGTTTACTCCTCCTGTCTTTGAACCACCTTGACATTGTCTGCAAGATTGTGTTGAACAATGGAATTATTGGCCAAGCACGTTCATTTTTAAGGTAAACATTGAGAGACTCCGAATTGTTCGTTGTCATAATGTTGAACTTCTTGTAACAGCAGTGTGCCCTTGACCAAGATTCGACAGGTACTCCCATGGCCCTTTCTACCATGCTCAGTGCCATCAACTTCAACATATCCATCTCCTTCTCAAAGTCTTCGACCGTGTAGGCCTTAGCAACATTGAACCACTGATCCTGCAAAGCTCCCAGGCCACTCCCCGAAGGCCTCAGATTATGGTACAAATGCTATGCGTAATAACCATGGCCTGCCAGCTTGTAATGCACCTTCATAGAACTCTGTATGCTTGCGAGCCTATCCGATATGACGATAGTTTCCACACTATCGGGGACTGAACCGCTTAGTTTCATATGTTCGAAGAAGAAAGACCATGACGCTTTCCTCTCAGACCCCACAACTGAGAACGCAATGGGATAAATATGATTGTTTGGGTCTTGTGCAACTGCCATAAGAAGAACTCCGGGGAACTTCCCCGACAAGTAAGCACCGTCAACAGAAACAACCTGAAGTATTTGCAAACATTACTATCCCACAATAGTACTAATATGATCCTACCATAGTACTAATATGATTCTAACATAGTACTGAAATTATCCTACTATACCTTATATTTCAAAACATTACTATCACAACATTACAATCCCACCATAGTACTGAAACTATCCTACCATAACTTATATGTTTAAATATTTGCAAACATTACTATCCCAACATTACCATCCCGTCGTAGTACTGAAACTATCCTACCATATATAATATATTTTCATATTTTTATACATTACCATCCCAACATTACTATCCCACCCTAGTACCGATATGATCCTACCATACTGTTACCTGATCCTACCGCATTATATTTGTACTGACCTTTCTAAGTTGTGGGATGGCTCTGATGGTACATCTCAATGCCCAAAAGCAAGACTCAAATCTGTTATGAGAGTCTGTCTAATTGTTGTTTACAAACCAGGATTCACCACTTTAAGCATCTCTAACCACGAATGGATGTACATGAAACTTTCCTCCGCAGTGCCTCGGACCATGGCTTTAGCAACCTGCCTTGCTCGAGAGGCTTTCATGTAACTGACATCGATCCCTCCTGACTTCAAAGCGGTTTGTATAGCTTTTGCCGACAGCATTTTCTTACCGAGGTTGTACCTAGTTGAATAACAAAACAGTTACTCAAGGATCAATTGAATGCATGATGATGGAAACAAAATTGACTTTACCATACCGTTGGAGTATTTTACTAGCAACATATGACGTAGTTGCCTTCTTGCCTAGAATGTGTGTGTACTTCAGCCCACAAGAATGTTCTGTCTTAAACTTCTTCACCTTAAACGTGCTCGTCTTCGGTATAATTGTTGCATTGATTCGGAACAGGCAACTTCTGACCTTGCATCCAACAAACAGACGCGTTGGTTCAGACCTCTTCACACGGGTTTCAAAACAGTTGTTCACAGCTTATTCTACAATAGCATTTTTCAAGCTCTCCTTATCTTCATACAATGCTCCTAATCTTATTCCAGAACCGCTCATCGCTCCATCGTCTTGGACTACATTGGCTTCCACATATGGATGGTGTGACCTCAACGCTCTCAACTCAGCCTCATCCAATTCTTTGAAAAAATCCTGATTATACTCTTCCTCGTCATCCTCAACATCGTTGCATGAATCATCCACCAGGTCGATGACAGCTCTGCTAGACTCGGCACCATCACAGGCCACTCTTGCAGACTTTGCACTTGATTTTTCTACAAATTTGTCCCACCATATGTATGAATCGTCGCTGAGATCACCATCGACATCTTCGCCATCATTTAGATCAACTACATCTAACTCTAATCCACCACTTGAAATTTCCAATAGGGAATGGTCATGTTCTCCATCCGACTCTTCCTTTTCTTCGTTTGTTAATAGACATACAACTTCAATAGGAATGGTCTTGTTCTCACGCTTTTGTTTCCTGTCATGAACCTGTTTGTCTCCTGCCATTGTCTGCGTTTCCGTTTCCACCTCTGGTTTGCTAGATAAAGCTTCGATCTCCTCTGTTTTCACTATTACAGAGGTTTCACCTCATCCTCGACACTCTCTACCTCACAATACAAAGGTGTTTGGAAGACTTTCCCTCGTGAATTGCTAAACCTATATGCCTCCAAATCATCATCACAAGCAACATAGATGGGAGGGATTCCCGGTAGAGCAAGGGGTAATAACTTTACTTAAGTATGATATTCTCTTCCATCCTCAACTTGCTACGTATAATCTTCACCAGATCCATGTACAAAATAGATTCCGGAGTCAACAACCCAGATGAAACTTGCTTGCCTTGGTATACCCACCCATCTCCTCTCAGAACCCAACTTCCGCCACTTACTGCTGTAATCAGGCACTCGCATGTGTACAAAATTAAACGACCGATTCAATTCCAAACACGGAAATCAACAATCTACTACATATATAATTAATCGCACATGTTAATCTCGCATAAAGGTAAGCAGTAAAAATTTCCCTCAACCCACATTCTTACCCATTATTATATAGCTTGGTGAGCTTTGTGACAGGATCGGATACAGGAAAATTCAATGAATGTACGAGGTATGTAAATGCTAGAATATTCCTGGGGCTGAGTGGATGAAACTAGAGTAAATACAAATATATGAAAAAGCGTAGCAGGATGAAAAGGTAAGCAGAGGTTGAAGATAGCCACATATGCAAAAAGGTATGACATATATGAGAATTTTTTAGTTCTTTTTTATTTGGAGGGTAAGTAGATAAGTTTTTTTGGCGGGCAATGCAACGGATTGGGCGTTTTTGGGAGGGAGATCCGGGCCAATAAGGGATCGCCAACTCAACATTGATCTCAACCCATCTTACTTCTTATGCAATGTTAACTCTACCAAGTATTATATGGGGTTTTTTTCCAACTTTAGTTGTAGATGGTATATACATATTTTTCAAAACATTACAATATATATTTATTACTTTTTTTGAAGACGTATATTCACAATTTTCATTTTAATACATATATTCACTAAACTCTGTAAGCCATTGAAACATTTTTTGAATTTTACAACAGATCCTGTCATGCCTTGTATATTGGATCACCATGTAGTGTTATAGGTGTACTCTCTCACGTTTCGGTGCGGTAACCACCTGAAAATAATCAAAGGCGGTGTCAAGGGTTTTTGCCGGGAAAATGTAAATTGAGCGGGAAGATTAGTGTTTTGGGCTGGGTGATTAAAACACCTTAATCAAAGCTAAGCAAATGTATTTTCTTTTCCTTTTTCCATTGCATCCAATCACGGTGCGCCACATCAGTGTCATATCAGATTTGTGTCAGGGAGTCTGCTGCAACCCTATACGCAACTTTTCAGAGTTTCAAATTGTTTATAATATATTTCCGGATTTAAAAGAAAAGCTAAAAAAATTGTGCATATGTGTGTAAATATATAAAGGTTGGTGGTAGATTTGGGATTAGGCCCAAAAAAGTGCATTTTTTGACCAATACTTCATAAAAATAAGTAATCAATAATAATTTATAATAAATTATATATGATATTTTTATAATAATTTATTATAAATAATAATTTATTATTTATTATAAAATATCATATATAATTTATTAGAAATTATTATTTATTATAAAATATTACTTATTATTTATTACTTAATAAATTATTTATTAAGTAATAAATAATAAGTAATATTTTATACTAAATAATAAATAATAAATTATATTAAATTATATATGATATTTTATATATGATAATTACAATAAATACTAATTTATAATAAATCAATATTATTTAATAAATTATATATGATATTGATTTATAAATAAATAATTTATCAAATATCATATATAATTTATTATAAATAAAAATATCATATATAATTTATTATAAATTATTATTTATTATTTATTATTTATTTTTATTTATAGAAAAAATCATCATTATATAACCTATTATTAGAAAAATTAGGAAGACGATAAACAATACTTGTGAAGAGGTAATAAATTAATAAAATGATGAAATGTACATGTAAAACAAATAGCCTAGATGGTCTCGTGGTCGGAGGTTGAACCCAAATCTCCAGGGTTCGAATCCTAGGGCCCCCATATATTTCCCCAATTAGGTTGAACCCAAAGTTCCCGGGTTCAAATCCCAGCGCCCCCCATATATTTTTTCCAAGTTATCCTTTCAAACACTGTTAAGGGAAATGGAATTTCACCTATTCTTAACGGATATTTAACAGAATAAACGATAGTGGTGGGGATTTGCTGACGGAAGCAATATAAGGGGTGAAACTTTATAAATAGTGATATAAGGGGTGTTTAAGGTCAAATTCACCCATATAATGGGTGTTTGTTAGTAAATTTCTCAAGATAATATTAAGATTAGATAATATAAGATAAGAAGATTAAGGTTAAGATAATATTAAGATAAAATGACGATGGAGGATGTGTATATCAATCCAATTGTCGTGCATCAATATATAACATCGCAAATCATTCGGGATCGAAGGGAACACCGGTTCTAATGGATGTAGTTAAGGAGGAATTGAATGACAATCTAATATGTTTGACTGTCTGATGAAACACATAAAGTAAGTGAAATGAAGAAATCACTAAGATGAGTGAAACGTTGGAGTTGGAAAGGATTGAATACACCATTGACCGGTGAAGGAAACGGCAACGGCTACTCGGATACGAAATTGAATACGATGAAGAAACATTGTGGGTCTATAATAAAAAAAAACCCGAATAACAAGCCGGTCCATTACGTAGACGATGAAGCAACACTGTGGGACTTTCTTTAACTAAATGAAAAGCAGGCCCGTATAAAATGGATGTATGAATAGGCCTATTCCTCTTCCTATACAAATTAAATGTTGGCCTTTTACACGAAAAACAATACCAACGCAAATATGGGCTTTGTAAATATAGATATGATATAATTAAGGTATAATTAATGTCTATTAGGATCACATTTAATGTGTATTAGGATCACATTAAATGTTTTTTTCATCCCCTAAGATTATAGTATACTAGTGACGGCAAGCCCGTGCGTAGCACGGGCTATTGTGTCTTTCTTTCCTTTTTAAGGAAAATTACTTTTATTGAAGAGTTGTGTGCTTAGCACGGCCTTGCGTTTGGGTTGTTGGATCTTTGTATATGTTAAAACATATAATTGAGGTGGAATTCTCCTTCGAAATTAATAAAATAATTTGTTGCTTTAACATAGAATGTGCATTGTCGGTCAAGGACATACTTGCAATTGAAACTTTTTTTATTACGTAAGTTGTGTGACCTTGTGTGGTACACCATGGATTATTGTATATTACATTGTTTTTTATTAGGTATGTAACATTTCGTTGTTATTATTTGAGCCTATTTTTTAAAGTTTTAAATTCCATTTCATCCACTATATTAACTAACATCGTAAAATGACAATAAACTATATACACATTTTAAGAATTGAAGGTAATAGAAAAGATGGAAGAAAACATGCATAAGAATAGAAATTTGTAGGAATAAATTGACATTAAGTTTGACTTCGCTTTGATATTGATCATCTTTTCCCAATCATAAAACCACTCAATTTTTATATTCGTATGTATAGATTCATGGTGATGGCCGCTCTTATTGGACTACAGGCGTGCATTCATTTCTGTATTTATAGAGTGATAGAGGTTATGCTTTGAAATCTGCAAATAAGGGTAAGAACATAAAAAGAGAAAAGGTTTAAGGCGGTTTTGAGAATGAGAATATTTAATTGTACTAAAGGATATGGAATGAATTACGTGGAGTTTTAGAATTCAAAGAGGCATGAAGTTAAATTTAATTAATTTGACTATTTATCATCCATAATCAAGTAGAGGGTTAATACAACTTCTATTTTATTTGAGAGTTTTTCTTTTTTCTTTCACATTTATTTCAAAAATGATCAATAATGAAAATAAGGGTATGTTGTGAAATATGCTTAAAAAACTCAACTTTATAAGGATTATGATATGATGTATAGATTCATGGTGATGGGCTCTCTTATAGGACTGTATGTGTGTGTTCATTTATTATTTATAGAGCAATGGAGGTGATGCTTTGACTTGTGCAAAGAAGGGTCAGAACATAGAAAGAGCAAAGGTTCAATGCGGTTTCAGAATAAGAAAGAACTTTTATTTTATAGTAATAAAGGATAAGAAGTGAATTATATGGACTCTTGGAATTCAAAGGGATATGAAGCTTAATTTACTTAATTTGACTATTTATCTTTCCTAATTGAGTAGAAGGCTAATGCAATTTTCATTTTATGTGAGAGATTCATGGTGATGGTCGCTCTTATGGGACTGCATGTGTGTATTCATTTCTGTATTTATAGAGTGATAGAGGTTATGCTTTGACTTCTGCAAAGAAGGGTCGGAACATAAAAAGAGAAAAGGTTTAAGGCGGTTTTGAGAATGAGAATATTTAATTGTATTAAAGGATATGAAATGAATTACGTGGAGTCTTAGAATTCAAAGAGACATGAAGTTAAATTTAATTAATTTGACTATGTATCTTCCATAATCAAGTAGAGGGTTAATACAACTTCTATTTTATTTGAGAGTTTTTCGTTTTTCTTTCGCATTTATTTAAAAAATAATCAACAATGAAAATAAGGGTATGTTGAGAAATATGCTTAAGAAAACTCAACTTTATAAGGATTATGATATGATATGATGTATAGATTCATGGTGATGAGCTCTCTTCTAGGAATGTATGTGTGTGTTCATTTATTTATTTCTAGAGCAATGGAGGTGATGCTTTGACTTGTGCAAAGAAAGGTCGGAACATAGAAAGAGCAAAGATTTAATGCGGTTTCAGAATAAGAAAGGATTTTTATTTAACAGTAATAAAGGATAAGAAGTGAATTATGTGGACTCTTGGAATTCAAAGGGACATGAAGCTTAATTTACTTAATTTGACTATTTATCTTTCCTAATTGAGTAGTAGGCTAATGAAATTTTCATTTTATGTGAGAGATTTTAGTTTTTCTTTCACACTTATTTCCAAAAAGATGATTAAAGAAAATAAGGACAACTGGGGAAATTTAAGCCAAATCCAAGTTCAGTTTGAGGGCATACTTCTCAAATCGATTTAGATCTAAGAAGAAAATCAAGTTTCTAATATAGAGGATCCTGTATGTGGGCAACTACGGAGCATACTTCTCAAATCGATTTTGATCTAAGAAGAAAATCGAGTTTCTGATATAGAGGATCCCGTATGTGGTCAACTATAGAGCATACTTCTCAAAAGAGAGGAAGAGAGAGAAGAGAGATGAAGAGAGGAAGAGAGAAAGATATTCTTGCACAATGGAGATTGTCTCTATTTATAGGCTAAGGAGAAGGGATTTGACTATTGGGCTAACCAAATTGGGCCGAACAAATTGGACCGAGTAATGAAAGGGAAATTAAAAATGGGTGAAAATGGGTCTTCAATGGAGGAGTAATAAAAATGCAAATTTACATTTAAGATTTCAAAGTCCCCCTAATCTTTATATGTATTAAGACTAGATTAGATATTAGATTAGATAGATAGTACTGTAATACATGTGTTTCGCAGTGAACGAGGATATAAATCTAAATAATATATAATTGGTGAATATATTTATAACGTGTGTAAGTTATTTGTTCAATAATCTCAATATATTTGGTTAATTTTAATTTTAATATAAGTATATCAATTGATAAATATATATATAATTCACACATAATCTATAAGGATGAACTATGCATCACAACTTAAATATAAAATATATTTATTTAATACTATTATTTTCTCAAAGCAAATAATAGCAAGCTTTTCATAGTTAGAGCTCACTAAACTATACGCACATTCACCTATTTAGACTCTACTTTACAATTAGAATATAGGTGGGATGTATATGTTCATAGATCAAGGCTCTCTAACTAATAATTGAAGTGGCTAAGACTTGATTTTGAACATATTCACATGATAACATTGGTGATATTTCATTAATCTCTTATAACTACACTTGTTAAAAGACAAGAAATTTTGTTTGGCCTATCCAATCCACCCTAAAATATGGGCGGGTTTGGACATTGATTTTTGTCCTTCCAGACAGGGTCATGACTTCCCGTATTTAAATGGTATGTTTGCTTATAGGAACTAGGCAACTCAGTTCCTATCCCTCATCTCCTCAGTTTTAATGATAACAAACAATTATTGTTTCTAATACCTAACTTAAGTAAGTCATTATAGGATTATGATATAGCTTATACTGGAATCATACTCAAGTAGAAATAGCTGGTTTATCAGGTGTAAATGCAAAGGAACTAAGAAGCTTCAATAGCGTTGATAGCGTTTAAGGAAACCAAAGAGGATAATCAAGAGATAACAGCAACACGCTGATATAGCTCAAGGGAACCGAACAAGAGAAATAACACAAGGAAGATTGATATCGATTTATATCGCTCAAGGGGACCGACGAGAGTATTTCTCATATATGAACACGAATGGAACCAAAGGATATAGCTGAAGGGGACCGAGAGTTTATTCAAGGAAATAATCTTCCTCGGTTCCTTTTTCTAGAAAGCTACTTCATTTAAGGAAACTATTTACATATTCTTGTTTAGATTCTATGTATCTAGATTATTAAGAATATTTCAGTTTAGGAAATTGATTTTATTACTCACCTATAGGTGATGTTATAAGGTTTTTATAAGGTTAGCCAGTTGATAGTTAGTTTTTAGTGTGTTATGCATTTGGTAGCTAGAGAGTTGAATTGTTTGAAGCAGCTTAGATCTATTAAGAGAAGGGAGTTTGTACAAGCCTAAGTAGAGAGTCGTGTGTCAAATCTAGAAACTGTGTATTCGACTTAGGTTGTAACTCTTGTGATTCAATAAATAGAGAAGAGTACTTTGATTTTATATATACATTGTTTCACGAATTAATTAAACACATAAACACTTGTTTGAATTTCACTCTTAGGAACTTGAATCTCTATTCATAAGAGCAAGCCCCTTCAACGATCCTACAATTGGTATCAGAGCAGGATCCAATTCTGAAGCAATGACCAAGACCGGTGAATTCACTCTCGCTGTCTCCATCAACAAGCCACGTCAACTTCAAGAAGGAGAGCTCGACTAGTGGTTGGGAGTTCACACGACCTATATTCAAACTCAAGACTTAAAGTTCTAGAAGATCATCGAACATGGTGATGAGGAAATCAATGCAATCGTCAAGGAAAGAAAGGATTAGACACCCGAGCACTACATCAAGATGGAGAAAAATGTCAAAGCTCACCAGATCATTCTCATTGGACTCATGCGGACCGACATTGGCAAGGTAATTAGCATAGACATTGTCAAGGATATGTGGGAGGCCATCATAGCCATCCATAGAGGGAGCGACGACATGAAAAACAAATGCAAGTTCAATCTTCAAAGAGAGTTTAATCCTTCAAGATTATTCCTGGAGAAAGTGTGTCAATCCAGATTCACCATTCTAGTGGATAAACTCAGTGATTTTGGAGTAAAAATTCCTGAACGGGAGCATCTCTGGCGGTCACCTATGGAATGAGTGAAATATATGAGCTGACTAGGAGAATCGCCCTCATTTCCACAGAAAGCAAATCCATTCCAGTGAAGGACATCTTTGGGAAGTTCTTTGATCAAGAAACTACAGACAATCAAACAAGCAACGTTAGCAAGGAAACAAGAGGGGCTGCCTTAAAGCTCACTAGAGTCCTAGAGAATATGGAAAATGAAGAGGACGATGATGAGAATGACGATATGGACATCACCCTTATGAAAAATATGGTCAAGAAGTTCTTCAAGAGCAAAAACTCTCGAGCAGTTGGTTCAACTTCCAAAAGAGACCTCAAGGACTACACATGCTACAATTGTCAACAGAAATGTCATCTCGCTAAGACGTGCACTAAGGACAAAGTGGAACCAGATGAACAAAAGGCTCTTTTCTCTGTATGGGGAGAAGATGATTATGAGGCTTATCTTCATGAAGGCTTCCAAGGCGTGTGCCTCATGGAAAATTTGGATGAAGCAACTTCTAAGGTACATCCATCTACTAAATTTGTTAATCGTCCTTAGCATCATAAGTAAAGATGAACTCGTAAACATGATTAAAGGCCTACTTGATGATAACATAAACTCTTGAGAATCAAGTTATTGAGTATGAGGACGAAGTTCAGGAAATAAGAAATGAAATCTTAGATCTGTCTAATAGGCTTGCTGATAAAAAACGCCCTTAAGAAATTTAGGGAACTGAGCTTAATAACTAAGTCCTGTTAGGGCTTCAAGGGAAAGCAACCTCAATGGGGTCATCTAAGGTCATAAATAATAATATGGAGAGAGATATCCAACTTATTTTGAGTAAGCTTGAAACTTTGACTGAATCTATAAATGAATAAAGGTTAATCAAACTGTTTTTGTTCGTGGTAGATCTCGACTAGGTTATGATTCTGAGAATGATTTCTCTGCAGGTTCCTCTGCTCAAGAAAAACTGATTAGGGAGTTAACTGAAAAGGCTGAGACTTTAGATAAGGCCCTTCTGCTTATAGAAATAAAAACCAACACTTAGAGAAAATATTAAGGTCCTAGAACAACCCTCTAAAGGTGCTGAAACTTGGTTCAAAAGAGAAAAGGCTCATACTATGTATGTTAATCAATCCCAAGGCAAATTCATTAAGAACACCAATTATATGCATGAAAAGAGTAGGCCCTTTCGTCCTGAAAAGGGAAAATATGGATATGTCCAATATAACTCTTGACGTAGATATTGTGGGAACAATGGACATACTATTCATGACTGTAGGAAGAAGAAGGTGCAAGAAAGTAAGGCTTATAGATCTCCCAATAACAAGAAAAATGGTGTAATGATCTAAAGCATGCTTCTAATCATGAGGTTAATCCTTATGGAAGTGCCTAAAATGTGCTTCTCATTATCTAAGTGAAGAAAGTCCAAAATCTAACAAACCCATAAAAGTTAAGCTTCGATGGGTTCCAAAAACTTAAATCTTATCTTTGAAGGGTCAAGCGAGCAACACGAACATAAGGTACATTGATAGTGGTTACTCTTACCATATGACTGGACACAAAGAAAATCTCCTCTCATTTTAAGGGAGATCTTAAAGAAGTTTGACATGGACCCAGATTCATTGATAGTCGTGCAAAAGGATGAAGGAATACAGATTCATCAACAGAAATAATTAAGGGATATCTTAAAGAAGCCTGACATTGACTCTTGCAAGTTGTTGCACACTCCAGTATTCAGAACAACTTAGTTAGATGTTGATCTGAATGGCTCTTTGACAAATGAGACTACTTACAGGGGAATGTTGGGTTCCTTTATGTACTTTACTGCTTCCAGATCGGATATTGTGTTCGTTGTTAGCCTCTGTGTCCAATTCCAATCCAATCCAAGAGAATCACATGTCGCCAACATCAAGCGAGTCTTTTGCTATCTTAACTGGGCTGGGAATTTTTGTCTATGGTATCCTAATGATGAGAGGCATCTAGTATGTCGTCAAATAGTGGTTGTTAGCATCATCTATTGGCGTATTGGCCATGGTTTAGAGCATATATCCGTAGTCCGGACCGAGTAGAGTAAAGTGGTTAAACATGAGGATTATGAGCATTTGGGAGAAAACCGAAGAAGATGGCCAAAGGATGAGGCACGATCGCGCGTCCAGGTATGAGAAGATGCTACAGAAGCCTAGGCGCGAACGAGCACACGGCCCGCGCGATCATTCTCATGATCGCCAGCAAAATGAGAAAAATCGCTCGTGCATGACCGCGCATGCCCAGGCGCAACCACGCCATAGGCCAGGCACGCACGGGCCAGATTTGGGAGCGACCTAGCTACTATCGGGTTATGACTCTATTTTGGGCTTTTCTTAGGGATTTCTTCAGGCCATTTAATTGCTTTCTAATGGAGCTTTGGGTTGGGCTTTTTAGTGATTGTTTTCTAGGGTTTTAGTATTTATAAATAGATGATAGCTTTGCCTCCATCTATCATCCAATTACACATTATTCCATACATTAATTAGGTTTTATTAGAATGAGGAGTGAGTAGTCTCCTAGCTTTGTTCTCCAGGCGGAAGACTACGGAGTTATGTGTTTGTAGACTTCTTCCTTTGTTCTAATAATATATTGTATGAGTTGTTTCATTCTTTTGTGCTTATTTATCATTCATTATAATATATTTATCTAGATTAGTTACCTAGGTTTATAGATCTATTTAATATTGCTAGGTCTACCTTGTCCGAGTTGTAGAATCTTTCCATAGGGTAGCAAATCAATTGCCTGGACTAGTTGGACTTGTGATTGTGTGGAGAATGATGATGTGTTAGTAGCCAAGTGGCACTGTTTATTCCTATTTGTTCTTGAACTTCATGTTGACTAGGGATTAGCATTTGATATTTTCAGGGTTATACCTAGAGGTTAGGGTTAATATGCTGAGTTGGATTATTAACTTATTAGGAACAATGATTAGGACAACCTGAATATATAATTTAGAGAATGAACCCGGTTATAAGTAAGAAGTCAAGGATCAAACCTCTAACTCTGTGGTGTAGATGCGTGGTGAACAAAGTGCTTGTCTTTATTGCTTTCTTAGCTTAGTTTAGTTAGTTTACACCATCCTTTCCATCTTTCTTGGTTACCTTTTAAGCTAATTAGATTAACCACACAAGAATTTAATACAAGATTCTCTGAGGGATCGGCCCTTGATTACCACTCTACTCTTTGAAGAGTTATTGAGGTATAAGTATTACTTCGACGCTGCCTAACAACAGCACGTCAAATTTGGCGATGTTGTCGGGGAGTCTAATTTTATTTTCTTGTCTTTTTGGTTTAATTAACTTTGGTGTTGGACGTTGTACGACCAGTACCCGTGCTATTGATCGGTTTATTTGCTGAGCTTCCAAGAGATATGGAGGGAGCACATGAGCCGCTCATTGAATGGAAGAAGCTGATTATAGAACTGCATAAATTCAAGAAGACGATAACGGAGCTTCCACATAATGAATTCACTGACAACATGGATGCGGACATTGAGAAGATGACGCATGCACTATATGCCTTGTTACCCAAACTTGAGAGTTTACCTGGCGAGATTTCAAGAGATGTAGAAACAGTATTTGATGAGGCAAGTACGGAATTGGCTGAATGTAAGAGATTTATAGCTAAGGTTCAACAGGATGAAGCTGACAAGGCTAATGAGTTTGGGGGATACGGGAATCCACACCCTCGGTACGATCAAAAACATCATGACTACTACTTGGGGTTTAGAGAATATCCCCAATTTGAGAAGCAACAAAGGAGGGTGCCTCGTAGTCCGCAGCCTAGTACCCCCCCCCCCCCCACCACTTGGACATTGAATATGGTCATGGCCGAGCGCCTATCTAGGAATAACCAAAATGTCGAAGAGAACAACCAGGAAACTGTCGAGCGTACTACGCGAGAGAGCCCCAAACATATGAAGGAGAAGATGGAGCAATCTATGCATGCAATGTGTACCTTGGAGAAGAATCATTCTGATGCACTGCAGGCTCAGAACATAGTCAAATCGAGAGTAACCCGTGTTAATACTATGACAATAAGTAGAAACCCAAGCTCGTAGGATATGCAACTTGATGAAGAGGAGGTTGAGGTTGAAATACCAAAAGACGTGCATCCACAACCCGAGGAGCGTGAGTATGAGCTGGCCACTGCAGAACAGCGTGACTGTTCCGCCGGAACACGCAACTCCGCGACGCCCCCTGAAGCCTCGCGCAATTGCGCCACGAAGACGTGCGATTGTGCCTTGACGATGATGGTTCCGGAACTTCTGACGCGACCGCGCCCACCTTCGCGCGCCCGCGCCGAGCCCCATGATCCTACACGCAACCGCGCCTTTTACATGCACGCTTGCTTCCTCTTCTCCGCCAATGTGCGCCCACCCACACCAGATCCACGTACTCGAGACCGCTTCACAACTGTTGTTTGCAAAGGTCTCTCTCAACTGCTGTACATCGATGAGTATGATCCAGGTCCACTATTAGATGATAAGGGAGAGTTACTTGATCTGGGAAATGATCGCAGGGTGCGCCAAACCACCTGCATGCATCCACACCTACGAATGTCCGGGACTCTGGAATCCTGAGCACATGTGCCTCATCATACAAATCACCTAAAAAGGCCATGCACGATGAGGAAGAAGAAGATGAAGAGAGGGTGGTTTGATAAGATAATTAGGAAAAGGCGATGTGCCAAATCCTATGTGGTGAAGAAGAAGCGAGGATTTATCGATTATATGGCCTTCGAGAAGCCTATTGCTGGGTAACAAGAGAGCAAGAAGTCATGCCCACAACTTTAACCAAAGTCACTGACCGGGAGGCAACCCATCTAAGAGGTATTTTTATTACTTCAATTTCCTTTACCTTTATTCTCTATTTCACATTGAGGACATTGCTTAGTTTAAGTGTGGGGTGGGGAATTATCTCAGCTATCCTAAGTAGTTTGAATTTTTGTGCATTTTTAATTTTTAGAGTCGGTATTCATATTTTACCCCATATTTTAATGTTGCATGAACTTCTATAATGGTTCATGAATTTTGATTCTTTTTACTATGTTTTAGATGATAATATTTCAAGTATATATGATGAGAATATGTTTGATCAAGTAGAGAACTTTGACTTGAGCATGTGGATTATTCAGGACCGATACTAAGATTGCATGTTCACCATCTCTTCTCTAGTTTGTCATTATGTCATAATAAAGTGTTTCCGTCCTTTTTTCGAATCACAAAATAAAAATAAAAAGAAAATAAAAAGGTAGTGAACTCCAAGTGAAATAAGCTGGAAAAGCACGCAATCTCCGTGGTGTGAAAGATCACTCCAGGTTCGATCATCCATGGCTGAATAAGCAAAGAGTCTCAATTGTAGGCCCGGACCGTAAGACGGATGGGCCCATACCCAATAAGTGTTAATAAAGTGAAAAATCTATGAATAGGATGAAAATGAGCAATAAAAAGTGAATGTGATATGACTTGAGTGGAGTTGTAGTTTGTGGTTTGATTTCAATGGTATTGGAACTCGTGCATAATTGTCATAAATAGGAAGCATGTTAAGACAAGAATTAATCGCTTATTTGATACTCCGTTATTCGTATTAATATATTACTTGGATGGAGGCATATTTAGCATAGTTTAAGGATTCAAGTTAATGTACTTGCATAGGATGAACATAGTTAAATTTCTGGGGAATATTTGATGCCATTGTTGAGTCAGTTTAGAGTTTAGTTGAGTCTTGCATTACTTTTGAGAATTTCTATAGAGTTGGAGTCTACGCACATACTTTTGATGATTGTAAGTACTAGGAGCTAGAGTGCATATCGACGACCACTTCAGTCATGTCTTCCATACTCACTGAGATCGACAAGTAGTAAGCAGTAGCTTACTTGAGAACGAGCAAGGTTTAAGTATGGGGGTGTGAAGAGCGGCATCTAGTATGGTGTAACGAGTGGTTGTTAGCATCATATATCGGCGTATTGGCCATGGTTTAGAGCGTATCTCCGTATTCCAAACCTCGAGGAGTAAAGTGGTTAAACACGAGGATTACGAGCATTTGGGAGAGAACCAAATAAGATGGACAAAGGATGATGCACGATCGCGCGTCCATATAGGAGAAGAATATACAGAAGCCTAGGGCCGACCGTGCCCACGGCCCACGCAAGCACGCCCATGATCACCAGTGAAATGAGCAAACCGCCCGGGCGCAACCGCGCATGTCTAGATGCGCACGGGCCAGGCCTGGGCGCGACCTAGCTATTGTCGGGTTGTAACTCTATTTTGGGATTTTCTTAGGGATTTCTTCCGGCCTTTTTAATTGCATTCTAATGGAACTTTGGGCTGGGCTTTTAAGTGATTGTTTTATGGGGTTTTAGTCTTCATGAATACTTGAGAGCTCTGCCTCCATCTATCATCCAATTACACATTATTCCATACATTAATTAGGTTTTATTAGAATGAGAAGCGAGTAGTCTCCTAGATTTGTTCTCTGACGAAAGCTTGCGGAGTTATGGGTTTCTAGACTTCTTCCTTGATTTTATTAATATATATTCTATGAGTTGCTTCATCCTCCTATGCTTATTTATCATTGATTGTGATTTATTTATCGATTAGCTACCTAGGTTTATAGATCTATTTCATATTGTTAGGTCTGGCTTGTCCGAGCTGGAGAATCTTTTCATAGGGTAGCAAATCAGTTGGTTGGACTAGTTGGAGTTGTGATTGTGTGGAGAATGATGATGTGTTAGTATCCAAGTGGTGTTGCATGCTCCTATTTATTCTTGAACTTCATGTTGCATAGGGATTAGCCTTTGATAGTTTCACGGTTATATCTAGAGGTTAGGGTTAATATGTCGAGCTGGATTATTAACTAATTAGGAACAAGGATTAGGACAACCTGAATATATAATATAGAGAATGAAAACGATTAGAATTAAGAAGTCAAGGACCAAACCAATAACTTTATAGTGTAGATGCCCGGTGAACAAAGTACTTGTCTTTATTGCTCTCTTAGATTAGTTTTGCTAGAATACACCATCCTTTCCCCCTTTCTTGGTTACATTTTGAGTTAATTAGATTAACCACACAAGAATTTAATACAAGACTCACTGAGGGATCGACCCTTGCTTACCAGTCTACTTGTAGAGGAGTAAGTGAGGTATATATATAACTTTGACACTGCCTAACGATAGCACGTCACCTAAACATTGTGATTTTACTCTTGTAGGATATACCGATGCTGATTATGTAGGTTACCTGGTTGATCGCAAGAGCACCTCCAAAATGGCTCAATTTCTAGGCTCTTGCCTTGTCTCGTGGGGATCCAAGAAGCAAAACACCGTTTCCCTATCAACCACCAAAGTCGAATACATAGCAGCTCTCAGACTTATGAAGCTGCTCTCTGACTTCTATGGCTTAAGAAGCAGCTCTCTGACTTTGGCATCTCCATGGGCGTGCTTGAATAAGGTGTGATAATACTAGTGATAGGAGCTTATTATATGGTGTTAACTAGCGACTATTAGCTTAGGAATAGTGGTGTTTAGGTGCTTAACGAGTGGTATTCCCGGAATCTAGGTTGGAGTTTACTTATGGATTAGCGGGATTCTTGTAAGCGGTATTTGGTGGTTTTATCATGGAGATCCCGGTTGTACTTACTTTTAGTGCATTCGGGATGGAGCTAGAGGAAGTATACCACGCCTACACCGAAGGAGAAGTGGAGAGGCAAACCCGAGCTGCCTCGATGCTTGTAGAAGATGAAGACCATCTCAGGAGAAGTTGTCACGACCAAGATGGAGCCATCACGACTGAGAGTCAGCCTCAGTTGAAGTTGTCACAACCGAGAAAACCCATCACGATCGTGACTTAGCTTTAGTTGACCTATCACGATCGCGACTACCTATCACGACCGACACCGGCCACGGATCTGAGAACTGGAGCATTGTCACGATCGCGACAGCCTTGTCACGATCGTGACAACGGAGACGGACGGCCCATATTAAAGATTTTATCCGAGATTCTGATTAGTTTTTCCACATCTTTTTAGTTATTTTGATTTATTTTATTTCCCTTTTACTAGATACTATATAAGCCTTTAGAAATTAGGTTAGATGAATCATTCATCATTCATCATTCATTCATTATTCTCCGCAACATTCATTTAGAGAGAACTCAGCAGCAGCCTCCAAGAAAGCTTCCACCTTTATCATCCTCCCTGTTTGTTTCCATCATTCATCCATATTCTTCAATGCTTTCTAAGGCTATGTCTGGCTAAACTCTCTATAGTTCACTCTTAAGGCCGAAGCCATTGTTTTAGGATTTGTTTGTGAGAATTCTTATGTTTTTATTCTAAAGTTAATTTCAGGATTGTTTTATGATTTCTGGTACTTTATTGACTATTGATTGATCTTGATTTTATCTAGGTTGCAAACTAGGTTGATTAATTATCCATCATATTGTTAGGCTTGATAATTCGTTTTGAAAAGTCTTGTCTTTTAGGTAGCAATCAGAATTTGCATAGACTATTTGCGAGTGCTTATTTTGTAGAGAGTATAAACCTGTTTCGAGTATCGGCGATTTGCCAATGGTATTGCAAAGGCCTACATATCTTTGATCTTTATGCTGTTGCGCTTTTGAACCTTGGGATTTCCTTGGTTATTGCTTACAATAAGGGTTTCTAGGACTATTTGGACTAGTTGCTATTTACGAACAAAGAGTAGGTCAACCAAATTAACCAATTCAGAATATTAATTAATAGAATTCGATGATCAACATTCCGATTAAACAATGCGCTGATGTTCGATAGAGTGAGCTCATAATCATATTAGTTACAACCCAACCTTCTTTGCTTTTACTTTTTCTTTTTCTTAATTACGATAATCAAACATAAAAAAACCTATTGTTACTATTCGGTAACACCATAAGAAATAAATTAACGTTCTGGCTCTCTTGGGATTCAACCCCTTCTTACAGCTTTACTAGTAGAATTGTTAAGTTGGGTATCTTTGATAGGCACAACGACCGTTTCGGCCTCATCAAATTTTGGCGCCGTTGCCGGGGAGCCAACTGTTTTACTTTATTTCTTTTTGTGTTACTATTCTGGTGTGGACCTATCTTATGGTCCACACTCGCGCTACTAATTCAGATTTGCTTGATTTAAATCCAGAGATAGAGCGGACGCACCTACGCAACTTGCGACAATCTCTACATAATCTAGTAATCAAATCAATGGTTGTGAGAACATTGAGAGAACTTACGGACCAAGATCTGACGCAACAACACCTGGGAGTAACGCCGCCTGCCCTAAATGTTGGCGTTACATTTGAGTTAAAGATCGGTTTCATCAATTTGCTACCAAAGTTTCATGGCCTGGTTGGGGAAGACTCGATTATGCATCTAAGTGAGTTTCATGACACTTGCAGCTGCACCAAGCCAAGTAACGTCACCGACGAGCAGATAAAGATGAGAGCTTTCGGTCTTATGCTAAAAGACAGCGCGCGGAAATGGTACTACTTGCTGCCCACCGGAAGTATCGACATTTGGGATAAGCTACACAAAGCTTTCCTTAGTAAGTATTTCCCGTCCAAGAAGGCGGTTGCGTTGAAAAGAGCGATAGCAATGGTGGAGCAACACGATGATGAGTCGTTGTACGACTATGTTGAAAGATTCGCGAGATTATGTGCTAGCTGCCCATTCCATGGGATTGAGGAGAAAGACTTGGTAACCCACCTTTACAATGGGTTACTCGACAATGAAAGAAGGTTAGTGGACGCTGAGTGTAATGGGAGTGTGCTGAATTTGACTCCTGCCAAAGCCAGAGCCCGACTAAATGAGATTGTTGAGGGAACGAGAAGTTTTGGAAGGACGTATACGAGGAAAGGAGCAAACGCTATGGATTCCGGAGAGCCCGAATGGAAGAATGAAATAGCTGAGTTGAAAAGTATCAAGAACATCACCTTTGGAAATCAGAAACCAGCACGACTATGTGGGAATTGCGCGGACGAGAGCCACCCTACCGATATGTGCCCGCAACTCCAAGACCAAACCATTGCTAAAGTACACGATGTAGAAGGTTTCGGACCTCCTAGACCCCGGTATGAGAACAACAACAATTAAAATTAGCGAGAAAACAACAACAACTACAACCCGAGAGGTAATCATCATCCTGGTTTTAGGTGGAGCTACCCGGCTAAGGGCAGAATAAACAATACCAATACAACAACCAATACCGTGCTCCATACCCACCGAAATCCGAAGATGGTTCGACGAGAGAGATCCTGGAAACGCTAACAAAGCACTTCATGACACATGTCCAAACCACGGAGGCGAGCATAAGGAATTTGGAGAAGCAAGCATCACAAATGGCAGAGGCAGTCAATAATCTAACGCATCAGATCTCAGGCAAATTACCCTCCCAAACTGAGAGAAATCCGAGAGAAAACATAAGTGCTATCACGATATGAACACTCGATGTAAAGCTGCAAGAAGAGAGGCTGCAGGAGAAAACTGGAGAGATATCACGACCGCGACATTGTGTCAGTTGAGCCATCACGATCGCGACAACTCCATCACGACTGAGATGACAGTGATCGGGTTTACGAAAAAATTGACGAAACGAATCACGAACGTGACACACTGTCACGATCGCGATCACGCCCCAGTTTATCCCATCTCGATCGTGACCAGCCATCACGACCGCTACCAAGTGCTGATGTCCGCGACTACAAGGAGATTTTTGATACGCTTAGTAAGTGTAAGGTGAATATCCCTCTGCTCGAACTCGTCGAGAGTGTCCCTCGTTATGATAAACATTTAAAGGAGCTTTGCACCAAGAAGAGAAGTCAGAAGCTACAAGGAAAGCAGAAGGTTCAGGTCAGCGAAAGAGTTTCCGCGGCCATCCAACAAAAGATAGCTACAAAGCGCTCAGATCCAAGGATGGTGAGTATCCCCTGCACTATAGGTAAAACTACAATTGATAGAGCCATGCTAGACTTAGGTGCTTCTATTAATGTCCTACATTACTCATTATACAAATCATTAGAGTTAGGACCTATGAGTGAAACAGGGGTTGTGCTTCAACTAGCGGACAGGTCTACGGTCTACCCGAAAGGGTTGGTCGAAGATGTGTTGGTTATGGTAGAGGACCTTATATTTCCTGCTGATTTTTATGTGCTAGATGTTAATCACGATACGCAAGCCGCACATGTCCTTCTGGGCAGACCCTTTATACGGACAGCTAAAACAAAACTAGACCTAGATATCGGGGCGCTTACGCTCGAGTTGGATGGGGATGTTGTCAATTTTAACATATATGAAACTACGATACAATCCCTGGATGACGGCTCGGTATTTTGTATTAATGACGTTAATAAACCTCCCGACCTATACTCGAATGTTGTTTTGGGCAGTAGCCCCACCTCTCTAACCACACTGAGAAAGAAACCTGCTAAAGCTGTTGTGCAGGTTGCGAAGAAAGCAAAAACAAAGCCCAAGGTTAAATCTAAGTGTGGGGAAGGTAAGGAGAAAAAGAAACCCAAGCAAATATGGGTAGTCAAGGAAGAAAATGGTCGAAGGTTCAAACCTTTCCATCCGTGGTTCAAAAAGCTACTGTTAGACGATGCGATCCGGAAGGGATTAAGTGGAAATGGTTAAGTAAGAAGGGAGATTACGTCGTGCCACGACGTTAACTAAGGCGTTGATCGGGAGGCAACCCGAGGGAGTTTTACTAACGTTCACCCCATTATTATGTTTTTTTCTTATTTTCTTTCTTAGGTAAATGGCGGAGCCAGCACGAGGAGTCAGCGGAGGAGGCACAAACAGCGATCGCGCACCACAGTTGTTCGTGTCACAATCGTGACACTATGTCACGGTCGTGATGTGGTCGGAAATTTAACCTCCTTTGTTCACCACGATCGAGACGAGCAATTCAGCATTCCACGGTTCTTCTTCTTCCCGTTTTTATGGTGTCCTCTTTTGCCGCATTGAGGACAATGCGGGATTCAAGTGTGGGGAGAGGAGTCGACTAGTCGAGGCATTCTTGATGCTGTTTTGGTTGCTTTTGCTATTTCTGCGATTTACCTTATGTTTTTGAGTCTTTGCTGAACTATTTGGTTGGTTTTCTATCGAGTTTGTACGGATATTTCCAGAAGCTTTGCATTTTTATTGTTTACAAAAAATCAGAAAAACCCTGGAGAGTAAAAAGAGATTGGATCGAAAAGGGGGCTCCAAAAAAATATAAAAAAATTGAAAAATTAAAAATAAAAAGAACAAAAACCAGGCAAGTAAGAATGGATTAAAAAGGAAATGGTGGGTGCATGAAAATAAAAAAATAATAAGAAGAAAAGAAAGAAATAGTTCCTACCACTTAGAATTTTGGTGAGAACCCGAAAGGACGCCGGGATTACATTGTTTGTGATTGTTTATTTGATTGCATCATTTATTGGTGTCTGAGACATAAGAAGGGAGTTGAAGGATTGTCTCGGGTTTTAGGATTCACCAATGAGGGATAAGAAGTTAGTTTTAGCCTTTTATTTCTTTGATATTAAGCTTATTGTTATCCACACTTCGCATGCTCACCCTTTCATTAGTTCATCAGATTTGTAACACACTTATGGCAGTTGTATTAGATTCTAGGATTAGATTCCTATTTCTTGGAGTTGGATGCATATTGTTGTGGTTGTGCTATGCAGATTTTCTTGATTAGGATTGGTGGTTGTGAGGTATGGATTGTTTATATTAGTTAGTGGTTTATGACATTAATTGAATAGGAGGAATAAGAAGTGTATAAGCGAGTGGGAGACTCGATTTTTATCTTTATTGTCATGATTTATGTACCATTACCCTTAGAGGAGATTAGGATGTCCACTTGTGCCTTATTTGCACATCACTTCGTTCGATTTTACATTGTATGGAGTGGTGACATATGAAGTGGACACATAAGGAGGGATTTGGGTAGGTCATCTCGAAGAGATAAGAAGATAGATCAGAGTTAGGTTAGCGCTCGTTTTTACACTTGGAGTTTGAAGTATAGTCGCTAGCAGGCTGTCTCTACACTTACTATAGACCTTTGTGCTTTTAGGAGGAGTGAGCTTTATTTTGCTTACTCGAGGACGAGCAAGGTTTAAGTGTGGGAAAGTTTGATAGGATCTTATTATATGGTGTTAACTAGCGACTATTAGCTTAGGAACAGTGGTGTTTAGGTGCTTAACGAGTGATATTCCCAGAATCTAGGTTGGAGTTTACTTATGGATTAGCGGGATGCTTGTAAGCGATATTTGGTGGTTATATCATGGAGATCCCGGTTGTACTCACTTTTAGTGCATTCGGGGTGGAGCTAGAGGAATTATACCACGCCTACACCGAAGGAGAAGCCGAGAGGCGAAACCGAGCTGCCTCAACGCTTGTAGAAGACGAAGACCATCTCAGGAGAAGTTGTCACGACCGAGATGGAGCCATCACGACCGAGAGAGAGCCTCAGTTGAAGCTGTCATGACTGAGATAATCCATCACAATCGCGACTTAGCTTCAGTTGACCTATAACGATCGCGAATACCCATTATGATCGACACCGGCCACGGACCTGAGAACTGGAGCATTGTCACGATCGTGACAACGGAGACAAACGGCCTATATTAAAGATTTTATCTGAGATTCTGATTAGTTTTTCCACTTCTTTTTAGTTATTTTGATTTATTTTATTTCCCTTTTACTAGATACTATATAAGCCTTTAGAAATTAGGTTAGATGAATCATTAATCATTCATCATTCATTCATTATTCTCAGCCACATTCATTTAGAGAGAACTCAGCAGCAGCCTCCAAGAAAGCTTCCACCTTTATCATCCTACCTGGTTTGTTTTCCATCATTCATCCATATTCTTTAATGCTTTCTAAGGCTATGTCTGGCTAAACTCTCTATAGTTCACTCTTAAGGCTGAAGCCATTGTTTTAGGATTTGTTTGTGAGAATTCTTATGTTTTTATTCTAAAGTTAATTTCAGGATTGTTTTATGATTTCTAGTGCTTTATTGACTATTGATTGATCTTGATTTTATCTAGGTTGCAAACTAGGTTGATTAATTATCCATCATATTGCTAGGTTTGATAATTTGATTTGAAAAGTCTTGTCTTTTAGGTAGCAATCAGAATTTGCATAGACTATTTGCGAGTGCTTATTTTATAGAGATTATAAACCTGTGTTGAGTATTGGTGATTTGCTAATGGTATTGCATAGGCCTACATATCTTTAATCTTTATGTTGTTGCGCTTTTGAACCTTGGGATTTCCTTGGTTATTGCTTACAATAAGGATTTCTAGAACTATTTGGACTAGTTGCTATTTATGAACAAAGAGTAGGACAACCAAATTAACCAATTCAGAATATTAGTTAATAGAATTCGATGATCAACATTCCAATTAAACAATGCGATGATGCTAGATAGAGTGAGCTCCATAATCATATTAGTTACAACCCAACATTCTTTGCTTTTACTTTTGCTTTTGCTTAGTTACGATAATCTAACATAAAAAACCCCATTGTTACTATTCGGTAACACCATAAGAAATAAATTAACATTCTGGCTCTCTTGCGATTCGACACCTTCTTACCGCTTTACTAGTGGAATTGTTAAGTTGGGTATCTTTGATAGGCACAACGACCGTTTCGGCCTCATCAACTAGCGCAATCAATATCTACAAGAACCATGTGCATCACTCCTGAACAAAGCATATTGACATTCATAATCACTTTCTTCGTGATCATGTGGATAAAAAGAACATTGAGCTCACTCACTACAGGACTGAGGATCAAATAGCGGATGTTTTCACGAAGGCCCTGAACAAGGACACATATATCAACCTGAGGCTTCTCTTGGGAATTATTCCCTTCAATTGGGAAACCCCTTCCTTGTAAGCCCCTCACCATTGACTATGAGTTATCTACTATATTTAAGTATGGGAAATTAGGACTTAGTTGCTTATCTTTAAAATGGTGCATGTATGGGTATTAGGCTCTCGCATGCTCTATGTGATGCAATTAGAATGACCTTGTTAATTACTACATCGCTTTTCCCTATTGCTTGATGATTTCATTACCTTTTCATGCTCTCTCTTTCAAGCCATAAAAAATAAGCACGATAATCACTTTTATACCATATCAAACACCCCCCCCCCCCCCATGATATGATTCGTGCTTATATGTTACTCCCCTGGCCAATCTTTGTGTTATGTTCCCTATGGTGAATAGTCCACACCTAGAATATTCACTTAGATGAAAAATATCGTACCCTAATTTGAATTGATTAAGTGCCTTTGTCCTTCCACTATATAAATGTATGCATATGTCTCCCTGGTACTATTGTATTGATTCG
>NW_027370819.1:0-33108 GCF_046119375.1 Phyllobates terribilis
GAAATTACTGTTTGTGCATTTACAATATTCATTGATTTTTGCCATTGAAAAACATCATGTTATTCATATACCAGAAATGTTTGAAGCTACTGACTGAATGAAAGGAGCTGGCATCTCACTCTCTTTGAATCTTCTTTATCATGCTAAGAGGAGCAGGAAAAAGCAAAAAATTTCAGAATTGCACCTTGCAATGCGGAGAAATTACTGTTTGTGCATTTACAATATTCATTGATTTTTGACATTGAAAAACGTCCAGAAATGATTGAAGCTACTGACTGAATGAAAGGAGCTGGCATCTCACTCTCTTTGAATCTTGTTTATCATGCTAAGAGGAGCAGGAAAAAGCAAAAAATTTCAGAATTGCACCTTGCAATGCGGAGAAATTACTGTTTGTGCATTTACAATATTCATTGATTTTTGCCATTGAAAAACGTCCAGAAATGATTGAAGCTACTGACTGAATGAAAGGAGCTGGCATCTCACTCTCTTTGAATCTTCTTTATCATGCTAAGAGGAGCAGGAAAAAGCAAAAAATTTCAGAATTGCACCTTGCAATGCGGAGAAATTACTGTTTGTGCATTTACAATATTCATTGATTTTTGCCATTGAAAAACATCATGTTATTCATATACCAGAAATGTTTGAAGCTACTGACTGAATGAAAGGAGCTGGCATCTCACTCTCTTTGAATCTTCTTTATCATGCTAAGAGGAGCAGGAAAAAGCAAAAAATTTCAGAATTGCACCTTGCAATGCGGAGAAATTACTGTTTGTGCATTTACAATATTCATTGATTTTTGCCATTGAAAAACGTCCATAAATGATAGAAGCTACTGACTGAATGAAAGGAGGTGGCATCTCACTCTCTTTGAATCTTGTTTATCATGCTAAGAGGAGCAGGAAAAAGCAAAAAATTTCAGAATTGCACCTTGCAATGCGGAGAAATTACTGTTTGTGCATTTACAATATTCATTGATTTTTGCCATTGAAAAACATCATGTTATTCATATACCAGAAATGATTGAAGCTACTGACTGAATGAAAGGAGCTGGCATCTCACTCTCTTTGAATCTTCTTTATCATGCTAAGAGGAGCAGGAAAAAGCAAAAAATTTCAGAATTGCACCTTGCAATGCGGAGAAATTACTGTTTGTGCACTTACAATATTCAATGATTTTTGCCATTGAAAAACGTCCAGAAATGATTGAAGCTACTGACTGAATGAAAGGAGCTGGCATCTCACTCTCTTTGAATCTTCTTTATCATGCTAAGAGGAGCAGGAAAAAGCAAAAAATTTCAGAATTGCACCTTGCAATGCGGAGAAATTACTGTTTGTGCATTTACAATATTCATTGATTTTTGCCATTGAAAAACATCATGTTATTCATATACCAGAAATGTTTGAAGCTACTGACTGAATGAAAGGAGCTGGCATCTCACTCTCTTTGAATCTTCTTTATCATGCTAAGAGGAGCAGGAAAAAGCAAAAAATTTCAGAATTGCACCTTGCAATGCGGAGAAATTACTGTTTGTGCATTTACAATATTCATTGATTTTTGCCATTGAAAAACGTCCAGAAATGATTGAAGCTACTGACTGAATGAAAGGAGCTGGCATCTCACTCTCTTTGAATCTTCTTTATCATGCTAAGAGGAGCAGGAAAAAGCAAAAAATTTCAGAATTGCACCTTGCAATGCGGAGAAATTACTGTTTGTGCATTTACAATATTCATTGATTTTTGCCATTGAAAAACATCATGTTATTCATATACCAGAAATGATTGAAGCTACTGACTGAATGAAAGGAGCTGGCATCTCACTCTCTTTGAATCTTCTTTATCATGCTAAGAGGAGCAGGAAAAAGCAAAAAATTTCAGAATTGCACCTTGCAATGCGGAGAAATTACTGTTTGTGCATTTACAATATTCATTGATTTTTGCCATTGAAAAACATCATGTTATTCATATACCAGAAATGTTTGAAGCTACTGACTGAATGAAAGGAGCTGGCATCTCACTCTCTTTGAATCTTCTTTATCATGCTAAGAGGAGCAGGAAAAAGCAAAAAATTTCAGAATTGCACCTTGCAATGCGGAGAAATTACTGTTTGTGCATTTACAATATTCATTGATTTTTGCCATTGAAAAACATCATGTTATTCATATACCAGAAATGATTGAAGCTACTGACTGAATGAAAGGAGCTGGCATCTCACTCTCTTTGAATCTTCTTTATCATGCTAAGAGGAGCAGGAAAAAGCAAAAAATTTCAGATTTGCACCTTGCAATGCGGAGAAATTACTGTTTGTGCATTTACAATATTCATTGATTTTTGCCATTGAAAAACATCATGTTATTCATATACCAGAAATGTTTGAAGCTACTGACTGAATGAAAGGAGCTGGCATCTCACTCTCTTTGAATCTTCTTTATCATGCTAAGAGGAGCAGGAAAAAGCAAAAAATTTCAGAATTGCACCTTGCAATGCGGAGAAATTACTGTTTGTGCATTTACAATATTCATTGATTTTTGCCATTGAAAAACGTCCATAAATGATAGAAGCTACTGACTGAATGAAAGGAGGTGGCATCTCACTCTCTTTGAATCTTGTTTATCATGCTAAGAGGAGCAGGAAAAAGCAAAAAATTTCAGAATTGCACCTTGCAATGCGGAGAAATTACTGTTTGTGCATTTACAATATTCATTGATTTTTGCCATTGAAAAACATCATGTTATTCATATACCAGAAATGATTGAAGCTACTGACTGAATGAAAGGAGCTGGCATCTCACTCTCTTTGAATCTTCTTTATCATGCTAAGAGGAGCAGGAAAAAGCAAAAAATTTCAGAATTGCACCTTGCAATGCGGAGAAATTACTGTTTGTGCACTTACAATATTCAATGATTTTTGCCATTGAAAAACGTCCAGAAATGATTGAAGCTACTGACTGAATGAAAGGAGCTGGCATCTCACTCTCTTTGAATCTTCTTTATCATGCTAAGAGGAGCAGGAAAAAGCAAAAAATTTCAGAATTGCACCTTGCAATGCGGAGAAATTACTGTTTGTGCATTTACAATATTCATTGATTTTTGCCATTGAAAACATCATGTTATTCATATACCAGAAATGTTTGAAGCTACTGACTGAATGAAAGGAGCTGGCATCTCACTCTCTTTGAATCTTCTTTATCATGCTAAGAGGAGCAGGAAAAAGCAAAAAATTTCAGAATTGCACCTTGCAATGCGGAGAAATTACTGTTTGTGCATTTACAATATTCATTGATTTTTGCCATTGAAAAACGTCCAGAAATGATTGAAGCTACTGACTGAATGAAAGGAGCTGGCATCTCACTCTCTTTGAATCTTCTTTATCATGCTAAGAGGAGCAGGAAAAAGCAAAAAATTTCAGAATTGCACCTTGCAATGCGGAGAAATTACTGTTTGTGCATTTACAATATTCATTGATTTTTGCCATTGAAAAACATCATGTTATTCATATACCAGAAATGATTGAAGCTACTGACTGAATGAAAGGAGCTGGCATCTCACTCTCTTTGAATCTTCTTTATCATGCTAAGAGGAGCAGGAAAAAGCAAAAAATTTCAGAATTGCACCTTGCAATGCGGAGAAATTACTGTTTGTGCATTTACAATATTCATTGATTTTTGACATTGAAAAACATCATGTTATTCATATACCAGAAATGTTTGAAGCTACTGACTGAATGAAAGGAGCTGGCATCTCACTCTCTTTGAATCTTCTTTATCATGCTAAGAGGAGCAGGAAAAAGCAAAAAATTTCAGAATTGCACCTTGCAATGCGGAGAAATTACTCTTTGTGCATTTACAATATTCATTGATTTTTGCCATTGAAAAACGTCCAGAAATGATTGAAGCTACTGACTGAATGAAAGGAGCTGGCATCTCACTCTCTTTGAATCTTCTTTATCATGCTAAGAGGAGCAGGAAAAAGCAAAAAATTTCAGAATTGCACCTTGCAATGCGGAGAAATTACTGTTTGTGCATTTACAATATTCATTGATTTTTGCCATTGAAAAACGTCCAGAAATGATTGAAGCTACTGACTGAATGAAAGGAGCTGGCATCTCACTCTCTTTGAATCTTCTTTATCATGCTAAGAGGAGCAGGAAAAAGCAAAACATTTCAGAATTGCACCTTGCAATGCGGAGAAATTACTGTTTGTGCATTTACAATATTCATTGATTTTTGCCATTGAAAAACATCATGTTATTCATATACCAGAAATGTTTGAAGCTACTGACTGAATGAAAGGAGCTGGCATCTCACTCTCTTTGAATCTTCTTTATCATGCTAAGAGGAGCAGGAAAAAGCAAAAAATTTCAGAATTGCACCTTGCAATGCGGAGAAATTACTGTTTGTGCATTTACAATATTCATTGATTTTTGCCATTGAAAAACGTCCAGAAATGATTGAAGCTACTGACTGAATGAAAGGAGCTGGCATCTCACTCTCTTTGAATCTTTTTTATCATGCTAAGAGGAGCAGGAAAAAGCAAAAAATTTCAGAATTGCACCTTGCAATGCGGAGAAATTACTGTTTGTGCATTTACAATATTCATTGATTTTTGCCATTGAAAAACGTCCAGAAATGATTGAAGCTACTGACTGAATGAAAGGAGCTGGCATCTCACTCTCTTTGAATCTTCTTTATCATGCTAAGAGGAGCAGGAAAAAGCAAAAAATTTCAGAATTGCACCTTGCAATGCGGAGAAATTACTGTTTGTGCATTTACAATATTCATTGATTTTTGCCATTGAAAAATGTCCAGAAATGATTGAAGCTACTGACTGAATGAAAGGAGCTGGCATCTCACTCTCTTTGAATCTTCTTTATCATGCTAAGAGGAGCAGGAAAAAGCAAAAAATTTCAGAATTGCACCTTGCAATGCGGAGAAATTACTGTTTGTGCATTTACAATATTCATTGATTTTTGCCATTGAAAAACATCATGTTATTCATATACCAGAAATGTTTGAAGCTACTGACTGAATGAAAGGAGCTGGCATCTCACTCTCTTTGAATCTTCTTTATCATGCTAAGAGGAGCAGGAAAAAGCAAAAAATTTCAAAATTGCACCTTGCAATGCGGAGAAATTACTGTTTGTGCATTTACAATATTCATTGATTTTTGCCATTGAAAAACGTCCAGAAATGATTGAAGCTACTGACTGAATGAAAGGAGCTGGCATCTCACTCTCTTTGAATCTTGTTTATCATGCTAAGAGGAGCAGGAAAAAGCAAAAAATTTCAGAATTGCACCTTGCAATGCGGAGAAATTACTGTTTGTGCATTTACAATATTCATTGATTTTTGCCATTGAAAAACGTCCAGAAATGATTGAAGCTACTGACTGAATGAAAGGAGCTGGCATCTCACTCTCTTTGAATCTTCTTTATCATGCTAAGAGGAGCAGGAAAAAGCAAAAAATTTCAGAATTGCACCTTGCAATGCGGAGAAATTACTGTTTGTGCATTTACAATATTCATTGATTTTTGCCATTGAAAAACATCATGTTATTCATATACCAGAAATGATTGAAGCTACTGACTGAATGAAAGGAGCTGGCATCTCACTCTCTTTGAATCTACTTTATCATGCTAAGAGGAGCAGGAAAAAGCAAAAAATTTCAGAATTGCACCTTGCAATGCGGAGAAATTACTGTTTGTGCATTTACAATATTCAATGATTTTTGCCATTGAAAAACGTCCAGAAATGATTGAAGCTACTGACTGAATGAAAGGAGCTGGCATCTCACTCTCTTTGAATCTTCTTTATCATGCTAAGAGGAGCAGGAAAAAGCAAAAAATTTCAGAATTGCACCTTGCAATGCGGAGAAATTACTGTTTGTGCATTTACAATATTCATTGATTTTTGCCATTGAAAAACATCATGTTATTCATATACCAGAAATGTTTGAAGCTACTGACTGAATGAAAGGAGCTGGCATCTCACTCTCTTTGAATCTTCTTTATCATGCTAAGAGGAGCAGGAAAAAGCAAAAAATTTCAGAATTGCACCTTGCAATGCGGAGAAATTACTGTTTGTGCATTTACAATATTCATTGATTTTTGCTATTGAAAAACGTCCAGAAATGATTGAAGCTACTGACTGAATGAAAGGAGCTGGCATCTCACTCTCTTTGAATCTTGTTTATCATGCTAAGAGGAGCAGGAAAAAGCAAAAAATTTCAGAATTGCACCTTGCAATGCGGAGAAATTACTGTTTGTGCATTTACAATATTCATTGATTTTTGCCATTGAAAAACGTCCAGAAATGATTGAAGCTACTGACTGAATGAAAGGAGCTGGCATCTCACTCTCTTTGAATCTTCTTTATCATGCTAAGAGGAGCAGGAAAAAGCAAAAAATTTCAGAATTGCACCTTGCAATGCGGAGAAATTACTGTTTGTGCATTTACAATATTCATTGATTTTTGCCATTGAAAAACATCATGTTATTCATATACCAGAAATGATTAAAGCTACTGACTGAATGAAAGGAGCTGGCATCTCACTCTCTTTGAATCTTCTTTATCATGCTAAGAGGAGCAGGAAAAAGCAAAAAATTTCAGAATTGCACCTTGCAATGCGGAGAAATTACTGTTTGTGCATTTACAATATTCATTGATTTTTGCCATTGAAAAACGTCCAGAAATGATTGAAGCTACTGACTGAATGAAAGGAGCTGGCATCTCACTCTCTTTGAATCTTCTTTATCATGCTAAGAGGAGCAGGAAAAAGCAAAAAATTTCAGAATTGCACCTTGCAATGCGGAGAAATTACTGTTTGTGCATTTACAATATTCATTGATTTTTGCCATTGAAAAACGTCCAGAAATGATTGAAGCTACTGACTGAATGAAAGGAGCTGGCATCTCACTCTCTTTGAATCTTGTTTATCATGCTAAGAGGAGCAGGAAAAAGCAAAAATTTCAGAATTGCACCTTGCAATGCGGAGAAATTACTGTTTGTGCATTTACAATATTCATTGATTTTTGCCATTGAAAAACGTCCAGAAATGATTGAAGCTACTGACTGAATGAAAGGAGCTGGCATCTCACTCTCTTTGAATCTTCTTTATCATGCTAAGAGGAGCAGGAAAAAGCAAAAAATTTCAGAATTGCACCTTGCAATGCGGAGAAATTACTGTTTGTGCATTTACAATATTCATTGATTTTTGCCATTGAAAAACATCATGTTATTCATATACCAGAAATGATTAAAGCTACTGACTGAATGAAAGGAGCTGGCATCTCACTCTCTTTGAATCTTCTTTATCATGCTAAGAGGAGCAGGAAAAAGCAAAAATTTCAGAATTGCACCTTGCAATGCGGAGAAATTACTGTTTGTGCATTTACAATATTCATTGATTTTTGCCATTGAAAAACGTCCAGAAATGATTGAAGCTACTGACTGAATGAAAGGAGCTGGCATCTCACTCTCTTTGAATCTTCTTTATCATGCTAAGAGGAGCAGGAAAAAGCAAAAAATTTCAGAATTGCACCTTGCAATGCGGAGAAATTACTGTTTGTGCATTTACAATATTCATTGATTTTTGCCATTGAAAAACATCATGTTATTCATATACCAGAAATGATTAAAGCTACTGACTGAATGAAAGGAGCTGGCATCTCACTCTCTTTGAATCTTCTTTATCATGCTAAGAGGAGCAGGAAAAAGCAAAAAATTTCAGAATTGCACCTTGCAATGCGGAGAAATTACTGTTTGTGCATTTACAATATTCATTGATTTTTGCCATTGAAAAACGTCCAGAAATGATTGAAGCTACTGACTGAATGAAAGGAGCTGGCATCTCACTCTCTTTGAATCTTCTTTATCATGCTAAGAGGAGCAGGAAAAAGCAAAAAATTTCAGAATTGCACCTTGCAATGCGGAGAAATTACTGTTTGTGCATTTACAATATTCATTGATTTTTGCCATTGAAAAACATCATGTTATTCATATACCAGAAATGTTTGAAGCTACTGACTGAATGAAAGGAGCTGGCATCTCACTCTCTTTGAATCTTCTTTATCATGCTAAGAGGAGCAGGAAAAAGCAAAAAATTTCAGAATTGCACCTTGCAATGCGGAGAAATTACTGTTTGTGCATTTACAATATTCATTGATTTTTGCTATTGAAAAACGTCCAGAAATGATTGAAGCTACTGACTGAATGAAAGGAGCTGGCATCTCACTCTCTTTGAATCTTGTTTATCATGCTAAGAGGAGCAGGAAAAAGCAAAAAATTTCAGAATTGCACCTTGCAATGCGGAGAAATTACTGTTTGTGCATTTACAATATTCATTGATTTTTGCCATTGAAAAACATCATGTTATTCATATACCAGAAAAGTTTGAAGCTACTGACTGAATGAAAGGAGCTGGCATCTCACTCTCTTTGAATCTTCTTTATCATGCTAAGAGGAGCAGGAAAAAGCAAAAAATTTCAGAATTGCACCTTGCAATGCGGAGAAATTACTCTTTGTGCATTTACAATATTCATTGATTTTTGCCATTGAAAAACGTCCAGAAATGATTGAAGCTACTGACTGAATGAAAGGAGCTGGCATCTCACTCTCTTTGAATCTTCTTTATCATGCTAAGAGGAGCAGGAAAAAGCAAAAAATTTCAGAATTGCACCTTGCAATGCGGAGAAATTACTGTTTGTGCATTTACAATATTCATTGATTTTTGCCATTGAAAAATGTCCAGAAATGATTGAAGCTACTGACTGAATGAAAGGAGCTGGCATCTCACTCTCTTTGAATCTTCTTTATCATGCTAAGAGGAGCAGGAAAAAGCAAAAAATTTCAGAATTGCACCTTGCAATGCGGAGAAATTACTGTTTGTGCATTTACAATATTCATTGACTTTTGCCATTGAAAAACATCATGTTATTCATATACCAGAAATGTTTGAAGCTACTGACTGAATGAAAGGAGCTGGCATCTCACTCTCTTTGAATCTTCTTTATCATGCTAAGAGGAGCAGGAAAAAGCAAAAAATTTCAGAATTGCACCTTGCAATGCGGAGAAATTACTGTTTGTGCATTTACAATATTCATTGATTTTTGCCATTGAAAAACGTCCAGAAATGATTGAAGCTACTGACTGAATGAAAGGAGCTGGCATCTCACTCTCTTTGAATCTTGTTTATCATGCTAAGAGGAGCAGGAAAAAGCAAAAAATTTCAGAATTGCACCTTGCAATGCGGAGAAATTACTGTTTGTGCATTTACAATATTCATTGATTTTTGCCATTGAAAAACGTCCAGAAATGATTGAAGCTACTGACTGAATGAAAGGAGCTGGCATCTCACTCTCTTTGAATCTTCTTTATCATGCTAAGAGGAGCAGGAAAAAGCAAAAAATTTCAGAATTGCACCTTGCAATGCGGAGAAATTACTGTTTGTGCATTTACAATATTCATTGATTTTTGCCATTGAAAAACATCATGTTATTCATATACCAGAAATGTTTGAAGCTACTGACTGAATAAAAGGAGCTGGCATCTCACTTTCTTTGAATCTTCTTTATCATGCTAAGAGGAGCAGGAAAAAGCAAAAAATTTCAGAATTGCATCTTGCAATGCGGAGAAATTACTGTTTGTGCATTTACAATATTCATTGATTTTTGCCATTGAAAAACGTCCAGAAATGATTGAAGCTACTGACTGAATGAAAGGAGCTGGCATCTCACTCTCTTTGAATCTTCTTTATCATGCTAAGAGGAGCAGGAAAAAGCAAAAAATTTCAGAATTGCACCTTGCAATGCGGAGAAATTACTGTTTGTGCATTTACAATATTCATTGATTTTTGCCATTGAAAAACATCATGTTATTCATATACCAGAATTGATTGAAGCTACTGACTGAATGAAAGGAGCTGGCATCTCACTCTCTTTGAATCTTCTTTATCATGCTAAGAGGAGCAGGAAAAAGCAAAAAATTTCAGAATTGCACCTTGCAATGCGGAGAAATTACTGTTTGTGCATTTACAATATTCATTGATTTTTGCTATTGAAAAACGTCCAGAAATGATTGAAGCTACTGACTGAATGAAAGGAGCTGGCATCTCACTCTCTTTGAATCTTGTTTATCATGCTAAGAGGAGCAGGAAAAAGCAAAAAATTTCAGAATTGCACCTTGCAATGCGGAGAAATTACTGTTTGTGCATTTACAATATTCATTGATTTTTGCCATTGAAAAACATCATGTTATTCATATACCAGAAAAGTTTGAAGCTACTGACTGAATGAAAGGAGCTGGCATCTCACTCTCTTTGAATCTTCTTTATCATGCTAAGAGGAGCAGGAAAAAGCAAAAAATTTCAGAATTGCACCTTGCAATGCGGAGAAATTACTCTTTGTGCATTTACAATATTCATTGATTTTTGCCATTGAAAAACGTCCAGAAATGATTGAAGCTACTGACTGAATGAAAGGAGCTGGCATCTCACTCTCTTTGAATCTTCTTTATCATGCTAAGAGGAGCAGGAAAAAGCAAAAAATTTCAGAATTGCACCTTGCAATGCGGAGAAATTACTGTTTGTGCATTTACAATATTCATTGATTTTTGCCATTGAAAAATGTCCAGAAATGATTGAAGCTACTGACTGAATGAAAGGAGCTGGCATCTCACTCTCTTTGAATCTTCTTTATCATGCTAAGAGGAGCAGGAAAAAGCAAAAAATTTCAGAATTGCACCTTGCAATGCGGAGAAATTACTGTTTGTGCATTTACAATATTCATTGATTTTTGCCATTGAAAAACATCATGTTATTCATATACCAGAAATGTTTGAAGCTACTGACTGAATGAAAGGAGCTGGCATCTCACTCTCTTTGAATCTTCTTTATCATGCTAAGAGGAGCAGGAAAAAGCAAAAAATTTCAGAATTGCACCTTGCAATGCGGAGAAATTACTGTTTGTGCATTTACAATATTCATTGATTTTTGCCATTGAAAAACGTCCAGAAATGATTGAAGCTACTGACTGAATGAAAGGAGCTGGCATCTCACTCTCTTTGAATCTTGTTTATCATGCTAAGAGGAGCAGGAAAAAGCAAAAAATTTCAGAATTGCACCTTGCAATGCGGAGAAATTACTGTTTGTGCATTTACAATATTCATTGATTTTTGCCATTGAAAAACGTCCAGAAATGATTGAAGCTACTGACTGAATGAAAGGAGCTGGCATCTCACTCTCTTTGAATCTTCTTTATCATGCTAAGAGGAGCAGGAAAAAGCAAAAAATTTCAGAATTGCACCTTGCAATGCGGAGAAATTACTGTTTGTGCATTTACAATATTCATTGATTTTTGCCATTGAAAAACATCATGTTATTCATATACCAGAAATGTTTGAAGCTACTGACTGAATGAAAGGAGCTGGCATCTCACTCTCTTTGAATCTTCTTTGTCATGCTAAGAGGAGCAGGAAAAAGAAAAAAATTTCAGAATTGCACCTTGCAATGCGGAGAAATTACTGTTTGTGCATTTACAATATTCATTGATTTTTGCCATTGAAAAACGTCCAGAAATGATAGAAGCTACTGACTGAATGAAAGGAGCTGGCATCTCACTCTCTTTGAATCTTGTTTATCATGCTAAGAGGAGCAGGAAAAAGCAAAAAATTTCAGAATTGCACCTTGCAATGCGGAGAAATTACTGTTTGTGCATTTACAATATTCATTGATTTTTGCCATTGAAAAACATCATGTTATTCATATACCAGAAATGATTGAAGCTACTGACTGAATGAAAGGAGCTGGCATCTCACTCTCTTTGAATCTTCTTTATCATGCTAAGAGGAGCAGGAAAAAGCAAAAAATTTCAGAATTGCACCTTGCAATGCGGAGAAATTACTGTTTGTGCATTTACAATATTCAATGATTTTTGCCATTGAAAAACGTCCAGAAATGATTGAAGCTACTGACTGAATGAAAGGAGCTGGCATCTCACTCTCTTTGAATCTTCTTTATCATGCTAAGAGGAGCAGGAAAAAGCAAAAAATTTCAGAATTGCACCTTGCAATGCGGAGAAATTACTGTTTGTGCATTTACAATATTCATTGATTTTTGCCATTGAAAAACATCATGTTATTCATATACCAGAAATGTTTGAAGCTACTGACTGAATGAAAGGAGCTGGCATCTCACTTTCTTTGAATCTTCTTTATCATGCTAAGAGGAGCAGGAAAAAGCAAAAAATTTCAGAATTGCATCTTGCAATGCGGAGAAATTACTGTTTGTGCATTTACAATATTCATTGATTTTTGCCATTGAAAAACGTCCAGAAATGATTGAAGCTACTGACTGAATGAAAGGAGCTGGCATCTCACTCTCTTTGAATCTTCTTTATCATGCTAAGAGGAGCAGGAAAAAGCAAAAAATTTCAGAATTGCACCTTGCAATGCGGAGAAATTACTGTTTGTGCATTTACAATATTCATTGATTTTTGCCATTGAAAAACATCATGTTATTCATATACCAGAAATGATTGAAGCTACTGACTGAATGAAAGGAGCTGGCATCTCACTCTCTTTGAATCTACTTTATCATGCTAAGAGGAGCAGGAAAAAGCAAAAAATTTCAGAATTGCACCTTGCAATGCGGAGAAATTACTGTTTGTGCATTTACAATATTCAATGATTTTTGCCATTGAAAAACGTCCAGAAATGATTGAAGCTACTGACTGAATGAAAGGAGCTGGCATCTCACTCTCTTTGAATCTTCTTTATCATGCTAAGAGGAGCAGGAAAAAGCAAAAAATTTCAGAATTGCACCTTGCAATGCGGAGAAATTACTGTTTGTGCATTTACAATATTCATTGATTTTTGCCATTGAAAAACATCATGTTATTCATATACCAGAAATGTTTGAAGCTACTGACTGAATGAAAGGAGCTGGCATCTCACTCTCTTTGAATCTTCTTTATCATGCTAAGAGGAGCAGGAAAAAGCAAAAAATTTCAGAATTGCACCTTGCAATGCGGAGAAATTACTGTTTGTGCATTTACAATATTCATTGATTTTTGCTATTGAAAAACGTCCAGAAATGATTGAAGCTACTGACTGAATGAAAGGAGCTGGCATCTCACTCTCTTTGAATCTTGTTTATCATGCTAAGAGGAGCAGGAAAAAGCAAAAAATTTCAGAATTGCACCTTGCAATGCGGAGAAATTACTGTTTGTGCATTTACAATATTCATTGATTTTTGCCATTGAAAAACGTCCAGAAATGATTGAAGCTACTGACTGAATGAAAGGAGCTGGCATCTCACTCTCTTTGAATCTTCTTTATCATGCTAAGAGGAGCAGGAAAAAGCAAAAAATTTCAGAATTGCACCTTGCAATGCGGAGAAATTACTGTTTGTGCATTTACAATATTCATTGATTTTTGCCATTGAAAAACATCATGTTATTCATATACCAGAAATGTTTGAAGCTACTGACTGAATGAAAGGAGCTGGCATCTCACTCTCTTTGAATCTTCTTTGTCATGCTAAGAGGAGCAGGAAAAAGAAAAAAATTTCAGAATTGCACCTTGCAATGCGGAGAAATTACTGTTTGTGCATTTACAATATTCATTGATTTTTGCCATTGAAAAACGTCCAGAAATGATAGAAGCTACTGACTGAATGAAAGGAGCTGGCATCTCACTCTCTTTGAATCTTGTTTATCATGCTAAGAGGAGCAGGAAAAAGCAAAAAATTTCAGAATTGCACCTTGCAATGCGGAGAAATTACTGTTTGTGCATTTACAATATTCATTGATTTTTGCCATTGAAAAACATCATGTTATTCATATACCAGAAATGATTGAAGCTACTGACTGAATGAAAGGAGCTGGCATCTCACTCTCTTTGAATCTTCTTTATCATGCTAAGAGGAGCAGGAAAAAGCAAAAAATTTCAGAATTGCACCTTGCAATGCGGAGAAATTACTGTTTGTGCATTTACAATATTCAATGATTTTTGCCATTGAAAAACGTCCAGAAATGATTGAAGCTACTGACTGAATGAAAGGAGCTGGCATCTCACTCTCTTTGAATCTTCTTTATCATGCTAAGAGGAGCAGGAAAAAGCAAAAAATTTCAGAATTGCACCTTGCAATGCGGAGAAATTACTGTTTGTGCATTTACAATATTCATTGATTTTTGCCATTGAAAAACATCATGTTATTCATATACCAGAAATGTTTGAAGCTACTGACTGAATGAAAGGAGCTGGCATCTCACTTTCTTTGAATCTTCTTTATCATGCTAAGAGGAGCAGGAAAAAGCAAAAAATTTCAGAATTGCATCTTGCAATGCGGAGAAATTACTGTTTGTGCATTTACAATATTCATTGATTTTTGCCATTGAAAAACGTCCAGAAATGATTGAAGCTACTGACTGAATGAAAGGAGCTGGCATCTCACTCTCTTTGAATCTTCTTTATCATGCTAAGAGGAGCAGGAAAAAGCAAAAAATTTCAGAATTGCACCTTGCAATGCGGAGAAATTACTGTTTGTGCATTTACAATATTCATTGATTTTTGCCATTGAAAAACATCATGTTATTCATATACCAGAAATGATTGAAGCTACTGACTGAATGAAAGGAGCTGGCATCTCACTCTCTTTGAATCTTCTTTATCATGCTAAGAGGAGCAGGAAAAAGCAAAAAATTTCAGAATTGCACCTTGCAATGCGGAGAAATTACTGTTTGTGCATTTACAATATTCATTGATTTTTGCTATTGAAAAACGTCCAGAAATGATTGAAGCTACTGACTGAATGAAAGGAGCTGGCATCTCACTCTCTTTGAATCTTGTTTATCATGCTAAGAGGAGCAGGAAAAAGCAAAAAATTTCAGAATTGCACCTTGCAATGCGGAGAAATTACTGTTTGTGCATTTACAATATTCATTGATTTTTGCCATTGAAAAACATCATGTTATTCATATACCAGAAAAGTTTGAAGCTACTGACTGAATGAAAGGAGCTGGCATCTCACTCTCTTTGAATCTTCTTTATCATGCTAAGAGGAGCAGGAAAAAGCAAAAAATTTCAGAATTGCACCTTGCAATGCGGAGAAATTACTCTTTGTGCATTTACAATATTCATTGATTTTTGCCATTGAAAAACGTCCAGAAATGATTGAAGCTACTGACTGAATGAAAGGAGCTGGCATCTCACTCTCTTTGAATCTTCTTTATCATGCTAAGAGGAGCAGGAAAAAGCAAAAAATTTCAGAATTGCACCTTGCAATGCGGAGAAATTACTGTTTGTGCATTTACAATATTCATTGATTTTTGCCATTGAAAAATGTCCAGAAATGATTGAAGCTACTGACTGAATGAAAGGAGCTGGCATCTCACTCTCTTTGAATCTTCTTTATCATGCTAAGAGGAGCAGGAAAAAGCAAAAAATTTCAGAATTGCACCTTGCAATGCGGAGAAATTACTGTTTGTGCATTTACAATATTCATTGATTTTTGCCATTGAAAAACATCATGTTATTCATATACCAGAAATGTTTGAAGCTACTGACTGAATGAAAGGAGCTGGCATCTCACTCTCTTTGAATCTTCTTTATCATGCTAAGAGGAGCAGGAAAAAGCAAAAAATTTCAGAATTGCACCTTGCAATGCGGAGAAATTACTGTTTGTGCATTTACAATATTCATTGATTTTTGCCATTGAAAAACGTCCAGAAATGATTGAAGCTACTGACTGAATGAAAGGAGCTGGCATCTCACTCTCTTTGAATCTTGTTTATCATGCTAAGAGGAGCAGGAAAAAGCAAAAAATTTCAGAATTGCACCTTGCAATGCGGAGAAATTACTGTTTGTGCATTTACAATATTCATTGATTTTTGCCATTGAAAAACGTCCAGAAATGATTGAAGCTACTGACTGAATGAAAGGAGCTGGCATCTCACTCTCTTTGAATCTTCTTTATCATGCTAAGAGGAGCAGGAAAAAGCAAAAAATTTCAGAATTGCACCTTGCAATGCGGAGAAATTACTGTTTGTGCATTTACAATATTCATTGATTTTTGCCATTGAAAAACATCATGTTATTCATATACCAGAAATGTTTGAAGCTACTGACTGAATGAAAGGAGCTGGCATCTCACTCTCTTTGAATCTTCTTTGTCATGCTAAGAGGAGCAGGAAAAAGAAAAAAATTTCAGAATTGCACCTTGCAATGCGGAGAAATTACTGTTTGTGCATTTACAATATTCATTGATTTTTGCCATTGAAAAACGTCCAGAAATGATAGAAGCTACTGACTGAATGAAAGGAGCTGGCATCTCACTCTCTTTGAATCTTGTTTATCATGCTAAGAGGAGCAGGAAAAAGCAAAAAATTTCAGAATTGCACCTTGCAATGCGGAGAAATTACTGTTTGTGCATTTACAATATTCATTGATTTTTGCCATTGAAAAACATCATGTTATTCATATACCAGAAATGATTGAAGCTACTGACTGAATGAAAGGAGCTGGCATCTCACTCTCTTTGAATCTTCTTTATCATGCTAAGAGGAGCAGGAAAAAGCAAAAAATTTCAGAATTGCACCTTGCAATGCGGAGAAATTACTGTTTGTGCATTTACAATATTCAATGATTTTTGCCATTGAAAAACGTCCAGAAATGATTGAAGCTACTGACTGAATGAAAGGAGCTGGCATCTCACTCTCTTTGAATCTTCTTTATCATGCTAAGAGGAGCAGGAAAAAGCAAAAAATTTCAGAATTGCACCTTGCAATGCGGAGAAATTACTGTTTGTGCATTTACAATATTCATTGATTTTTGCCATTGAAAAACATCATGTTATTCATATACCAGAAATGTTTGAAGCTACTGACTGAATGAAAGGAGCTGGCATCTCACTTTCTTTGAATCTTCTTTATCATGCTAAGAGGAGCAGGAAAAAGCAAAAAATTTCAGAATTGCATCTTGCAATGCGGAGAAATTACTGTTTGTGCATTTACAATATTCATTGATTTTTGCCATTGAAAAACGTCCAGAAATGATTGAAGCTACTGACTGAATGAAAGGAGCTGGCATCTCACTCTCTTTGAATCTTCTTTATCATGCTAAGAGGAGCAGGAAAAAGCAAAAAATTTCAGAATTGCACCTTGCAATGCGGAGAAATTACTGTTTGTGCATTTACAATATTCATTGATTTTTGCCATTGAAAAACATCATGTTATTCATATACCAGAAATGATTGAAGCTACTGACTGAATGAAAGGAGCTGGCATCTCACTCTCTTTGAATCTACTTTATCATGCTAAGAGGAGCAGGAAAAAGCAAAAAATTTCAGAATTGCACCTTGCAATGCGGAGAAATTACTGTTTGTGCATTTACAATATTCAATGATTTTTGCCATTGAAAAACGTCCAGAAATGATTGAAGCTACTGACTGAATGAAAGGAGCTGGCATCTCACTCTCTTTGAATCTTCTTTATCATGCTAAGAGGAGCAGGAAAAAGCAAAAAATTTCAGAATTGCACCTTGCAATGCGGAGAAATTACTGTTTGTGCATTTACAATATTCATTGATTTTTGCCATTGAAAAACATCATGTTATTCATATACCAGAAATGTTTGAAGCTACTGACTGAATGAAAGGAGCTGGCATCTCACTCTCTTTGAATCTTCTTTATCATGCTAAGAGGAGCAGGAAAAAGCAAAAAATTTCAGAATTGCACCTTGCAATGCGGAGAAATTACTGTTTGTGCATTTACAATATTCATTGATTTTTGCTATTGAAAAACGTCCAGAAATGATTGAAGCTACTGACTGAATGAAAGGAGCTGGCATCTCACTCTCTTTGAATCTTGTTTATCATGCTAAGAGGAGCAGGAAAAAGCAAAAAATTTCAGAATTGCACCTTGCAATGCGGAGAAATTACTGTTTGTGCATTTACAATATTCATTGATTTTTGCCATTGAAAAACGTCCAGAAATGATTGAAGCTACTGACTGAATGAAAGGAGCTGGCATCTCACTCTCTTTGAATCTTCTTTATCATGCTAAGAGGAGCAGGAAAAAGCAAAAAATTTCAGAATTGCACCTTGCAATGCGGAGAAATTACTGTTTGTGCATTTACAATATTCATTGATTTTTGCCATTGAAAAACATCATGTTATTCATATACCAGAAATGATTAAAGCTACTGACTGAATGAAAGGAGCTGGCATCTCACTCTCTTTGAATCTTCTTTATCATGCTAAGAGGAGCAGGAAAAAGCAAAAAATTTCAGAATTGCACCTTGCAATGCGGAGAAATTACTGTTTGTGCATTTACAATATTCATTGATTTTTGCCATTGAAAAACGTCCAGAAATGATTGAAGCTACTGACTGAATGAAAGGAGCTGGCATCTCACTCTCTTTGAATCTTCTTTATCATGCTAAGAGGAGCAGGAAAAAGCAAAAAATTTCAGAATTGCACCTTGCAATGCGGAGAAATTACTGTTTGTGCATTTACAATATTCATTGATTTTTGCCATTGAAAAACGTCCAGAAATGATTGAAGCTACTGACTGAATGAAAGGAGCTGGCATCTCACTCTCTTTGAATCTTGTTTATCATGCTAAGAGGAGCAGGAAAAAGCAAAAATTTCAGAATTGCACCTTGCAATGCGGAGAAATTACTGTTTGTGCATTTACAATATTCATTGATTTTTGCCATTGAAAAACGTCCAGAAATGATTGAAGCTACTGACTGAATGAAAGGAGCTGGCATCTCACTCTCTTTGAATCTTCTTTATCATGCTAAGAGGAGCAGGAAAAAGCAAAAAATTTCAGAATTGCACCTTGCAATGCGGAGAAATTACTGTTTGTGCATTTACAATATTCATTGATTTTTGCCATTGAAAAACATCATGTTATTCCTATACCAGAAATGATTAAAGCTACTGACTGAATGAAAGGAGCTGGCATCTCACTCTCTTTGAATCTTCTTTATCATGCTAAGAGGAGCAGGAAAAAGCAAAAAATTTCAGAATTGCACCTTGCAATGCGGAGAAATTACTGTTTGTGCATTTACAATATTCATTGATTTTTGCCATTGAAAAACGTCCAGAAATGATTGAAGCTACTGACTGAATGAAAGGAGCTGGCATCTCACTCTCTTTGAATCTTCTTTATCATGCTAAGAGGAGCAGGAAAAAGCAAAAAATTTCAGAATTGCACCTTGCAATGCGGAGAAATTACTGTTTGTGCATTTACAATATTCATTGATTTTTGCCATTGAAAAACATCATGTTATTCATATACCAGAAATGTTTGAAGCTACTGACTGAATGAAAGGAGCTGGCATCTCACTCTCTTTGAATCTTCTTTATCATGCTAAGAGGAGCAGGAAAAAGCAAAAAATTTCAGAATTGCACCTTGCAATGCGGAGAAATTACTGTTTGTGCATTTACAATATTCATTGATTTTTGCTATTGAAAAACGTCCAGAAATGATTGAAGCTACTGACTGAATGAAAGGAGCTGGCATCTCACTCTCTTTGAATCTTGTTTATCATGCTAAGAGGAGCAGGAAAAAGGAAAAAATTTCAGAATTGCACCTTGCAATGCGGAGAAATTACTGTTTGTGCATTTACAATATTCATTGATTTTTGCCATTGAAAAACATCATGTTATTCATATACCAGAAAAGTTTGAAGCTACTGACTGAATGAAAGGAGCTGGCATCTCACTCTCTTTGAATCTTCTTTATCATGCTAAGAGGAGCAGGAAAAAGCAAAAAATTTCAGAATTGCACCTTGCAATGCGGAGAAATTACTCTTTGTGCATTTACAATATTCATTGATTTTTGCCATTGAAAAACGTCCAGAAATGATTGAAGCTACTGACTGAATGAAAGGAGCTGGCATCTCACTCTCTTTGAATCTTCTTTATCATGCTAAGAGGAGCAGGAAAAAGCAAAAAATTTCAGAATTGCACCTTGCAATGCGGAGAAATTACTGTTTGTGCATTTACAATATTCATTGATTTTTGCCATTGAAAAATGTCCAGAAATGATTGAAGCTACTGACTGAATGAAAGGAGCTGGCATCTCACTCTCTTTGAATCTTCTTTATCATGCTAAGAGGAGCAGGAAAAAGCAAAAAATTTCAGAATTGCACCTTGCAATGCGGAGAAATTACTGTTTGTGCATTTACAATATTCATTGATTTTTGCCATTGAAAAACATCATGTTATTCATATACCAGAAATGTTTGAAGCTACTGACTGAATGAAAGGAGCTGGCATCTCACTCTCTTTGAATCTTCTTTATCATGCTAAGAGGAGCAGGAAAAAGCAAAAAATTTCAGAATTGCACCTTGCAATGCGGAGAAATTACTGTTTGTGCATTTACAATATTCATTGATTTTTGCCATTGAAAAACGTCCAGAAATGATTGAAGCTACTGACTGAATGAAAGGAGCTGGCATCTCACTCTCTTTGAATCTTGTTTATCATGCTAAGAGGAGCAGGAAAAAGCAAAAAATTTCAGAATTGCACCTTGCAATGCGGAGAAATTACTGTTTGTGCATTTACAATATTCATTGATTTTTGCCATTGAAAAACGTCCAGAAATGATTGAAGCTACTGACTGAATGAAAGGAGCTGGCATCTCACTCTCTTTGAATCTTCTTTATCATGCTAAGAGGAGCAGGAAAAAGCAAAAAATTTCAGAATTGCACCTTGCAATGCGGAGAAATTACTGTTTGTGCATTTACAATATTCATTGATTTTTGCCATTGAAAAACATCATGTTATTCATATACCAGAAATGTTTGAAGCTACTGACTGAATGAAAGGAGCTGGCATCTCACTCTCTTTGAATCTTCTTTGTCATGCTAAGAGGAGCAGGAAAAAGCAAAAAATTTCAGAATTGCACCTTACAATGCGGAGAAATTACTGTTTGTGCATTTACAATATTCATTGATTTTTGCCATTGAAAAACGTCCAGAAATGATTGAAGCTACTGACTGAATGAAAGGAGCTGGCATCTCACTCTCTTTGAATCTTGTTTATCATGCTAAGAGGAGCAGGAAAAAGCAAAAAATTTCAGAATTGCACCTTGCAATGCGGAGAAATTACTGTTTGTGCATTTACAATATTCATTGATTTTTGCCATTGAAAAACATCATGTTATTCATATACCAGAAATGATTGAAGCTACTGACTGAATGAAAGGAGCTGGCATCTCACTCTCTTTGAATCTTCTTTATCATGCTAAGAGGAGCAGGAAAAAGCAAAAAATTTCAGAATTGCACCTTGCAATGCGGAGAAATTACTGTTTGTGCATTTACAATATTCAATGATTTTTGCCATTGAAAAACGTCCAGAAATGATTGAAGCTACTGACTGAATGAAAGGAGCTGGCATCTCACTCTCTTTGAATCTTCTTTATCATGCTAAGAGGAGCAGGAAAAAGCAAAAAATTTCAGAATTGCACCTTGCAATGCGGAGAAATTACTGTTTGTGCATTTACAATATTCATTGATTTTTGCCATTGAAAAACATCATGTTATTCATATACCAGAAATGTTTGAAGCTACTGACTGAATGAAAAGAGCTGGCATCTCACTCTCTTTGAATCTTCTTTATCATGCTAAGAGGAGCAGGAAAAAGCAAAAAATTTCAGAATTGCATCTTGCAATGCGGAGAAATTACTGTTTGTGCATTTACAATATTCATTGATTTTTGCCATTGAAAAACGTCCAGAAATGATTGAAGCTACTGACTGAATGAAAGGAGCTGGCATCTCACTCTCTTTGAATCTTCTTTATCATGCTAAGAGGAGCAGGAAAAAGCAAAAAATTTCAGAATTGCACCTTGCAATGCGGAGAAATTACTGTTTGTGCATTTACAATATTCATTGATTTTTGCCATTGAAAAACATCATGTTATTCATATACCAGAAATGATTGAAGCTACTGACTGAATGAAAGGAGCTGGCATCTCACTCTCTTTGAATCTACTTTATCATGCTAAGAGGAGCAGGAAAAAGCAAAAAATTTCAGAATTGCACCTTGCAATGCGGAGAAATTACTGTTTGTGCATTTACAATATTCAATGATTTTTGCCATTGAAAAACGTCCAGAAATGATTGAAGCTACTGACTGAATGAAAGGAGCTGGCATCTCACTCTCTTTGAATCTTCTTTATCATGCTAAGAGGAGCAGGAAAAAGCAAAAAATTTCAGAATTGCACCTTGCAATGCGGAGAAATTACTGTTTGTGCATTTACAATATTCATTGATTTTTGCCATTGAAAAACATCATGTTATTCATATACCAGAAATGTTTGAAGCTACTGACTGAATGAAAGGAGCTGGCATCTCACTCTCTTTGAATCTTCTTTATCATGCTAAGAGGAGCAGGAAAAAGCAAAAAATTTCAGAATTGCACCTTGCAATGCGGAGAAATTACTCTTTGTGCATTTACAATATTCATTGATTTTTGCCATTGAAAAACGTCCAGAAATGATTGAAGCTACTGACTGAATGAAAGGAGCTGGCATCTCACTCTCTTTGAATCTTCTTTATCATGCTAAGAGGAGCAGGAAAAAGCAAAAAATTTCAGAATTGCACCTTGCAATGCGGAGAAATTACTGTTTGTGCATTTACAATATTCATTGATTTTTGCCATTGAAAAACGTCCAGAAATGATTGAAGCTACTGACTGAATGAAAGGAGCTGGCATCTCACTCTCTTTGAATCTTCTTTATCATGCTAAGAGGAGCAGGAAAAAGCAAAAAATTTCAGAATTGCACCTTGCAATGCGGAGAAATTACTGTTTGTGCATTTACAATATTCATTGATTTTTGCCATTGAAAAACGTCCAGAAATGATTGAAGCTACTGACTGAATGAAAGGAGCTGGCATCTCACTCTCTTTGAATCTTGTTTATCATGCTAAGAGGAGCAGGAAAACGCAAAAAATTTCAGAATTGCACCTTGCAATGCGGAGAAATTACTGTTTGTGCATTTACAATATTCATTGATTTTTGCCATTGAAAAACATCATGTTATTCATATACCAGAAATGATTGAAGCTACTGACTGAATGAAAGGAGCTGGCATCTCACTCTCTTTGAATCTTCTTTATCATGCTAAGAGGAGCAGGAAAAAGCAAAAAATTTCAGAATTGCACCTTGCAATGCGGAGAAATTACTGTTTGTGCATTTACAATATTCAATGATTTTTGCCATTGAAAAACGTCCAGAAATGATTGAAGCTACTGACTGAATGAAAGGAGCTGGCATCTCACTCTCTTTGAATCTTCTTTATCATGCTAAGAGGAGCAGGAAAAAGCAAAAAATTTCAGAATTGCACCTTGCAATGCGGAGAAATTACTGTTTGTGCATTTACAATATTCATTGATTTTTGTCATTGAAAAACGTCCAGAAATGATTGAAGCTACTGACTGAATGAAAAGAGCTGGCATCTCACTCTCTTTGAATCTTTATCATGCTAAGAGGAGCAGGAAAAAGCAAAAAATTTCAGAATTGCACCTTGCAATGCGGAGAAATTACTGTTTGTGCATTTACAATATTCATTGATTTTTGCCATTGAAAAACGTCCAGAAATGATTGAAGCTACTTACTGAATGAAAGGAGCTGGCATCTCACTCTCTTTGAATCTTCTTTATCATGCTAAGAGGAGCAGGAAAAAGCAAAAAATTTCAGAATTGCACCTTGCAATGCGGAGAAATTACTGTTTGTGCATTTACAATATTCATTGATTTTTGCCATTGAAAAACATCATGTTATTCATATACCAGAAATGTTTGAAGCTACTGACTGAATGAAAGGAGCTGGCATCTCACTCTCTTTGAATCTTCTTTATCATGCTAAGAGGAGCAGGAAAAAGCAAAAAATTTCAGAATTGCACCTTGCAATGCGGAGAAATTACTCTTTGTGCATTTACAATATTCATTGATTTTTGCCATTGAAAAACGTCCAGAAATGATTGAAGCTACTGACTGAATGAAAGGAGCTGGCATCTCACTCTCTTTGAATCTTCTTTATCATGCTAAGAGGAGCAGGAAAAAGCAAAAAATTTCAGAATTGCACCTTGCAATGCGGAGAAATTACTGTTTGTGCATTTACAATATTCATTGATTTTTGCCATTGAAAAATGTCCAGAAATGATTGAAGCTACTGACTGAATGAAAGGATCTGGCATCTCACTCTCTTTGAATCTTCTTTATCATGCTAAGAGGAGCAGGAAAAAGCAAAAAATTTCAGAATTGCACCTTGCAATGCGGAGAAATTACTGTTTGTGCATTTACAATATTCATTGATTTTTGCCATTGAAAAACATCATGTTATTCATATACCAGAAATGTTTGAAGCTACTGACTGAATGAAAGGAGCTGGCATCTCACTCTCTTTGAATCTTCTTTATCATGCTAAGAGGAGCAGGAAAAAGCAAAAAATTTCAGAATTGCACCTTGCAATGCGGAGAAATTACTGTTTGTGCATTTACAATATTCATTGATTTTTGCCATTGAAAAACGTCCAGAAATGATTGAAGCTACTGACTGAATGAAAGGAGCTGGCATCTCACTCTCTTTGAATCTTGTTTATCATGCTAAGAGGAGCAGGAAAAAGCAAAAAATTTCAGAATTGCACCTTGCAATGCGGAGAAATTACTGTTTGTGCATTTACAATATTCATTGATTTTTGCCATTGAAAAACGTCCAGAAATGATTGAAGCTACTGACTGAATGAAAGGAGCTGGCATCTCACTCTCTTTGAATCTTCTTTATCATGCTAAGAGGAGCAGGAAAAAGCAAAAAATTTCAGAATTGCACCTTGCAATGCGGAGAAATTACTGTTTGTGCATTTACAATATTCATTGATTTTTGCCATTGAAAAACATCATGTTATTCATATACCAGAAATGTTTGAAGCTACTGACTGAATGAAAGGAGCTGGCATCTCACTCTCTTTGAATCTTCTTTGTCATGCTAAGAGGAGCAGGAAAAAGCAAAAAATTTCAGAATTGCACCTTGCAATGCGGAGAAATTACTGTTTGTGCATTTACAATATTCATTGATTTTTGCCATTGAAAAACGTCCAGAAATGATAGAAGCTACTGACTGAATGAAAGGAGCTGGCATCTCACTCTCTTTGAATCTTGTTTATCATGCTAAGAGGAGCAGGAAAAAGCAAAAAATTTCAGAATTGCACCTTGCAATGCGGAGAAATTACTGTTTGTGCATTTACAATATTCATTGATTTTTGCCATTGAAAAACATCATGTTATTCATATACCAGAAATGATTGAAGCTACTGACTGAATGAAAGGAGCTGGCATCTCACTCTCTTTGAATCTTCTTTATCATGCTAAGAGGAGCAGGAAAAAGCAAAAAATTTCAGAATTGCACCTTGCAATGCGGAGAAATTACTGTTTGTGCATTTACAATATTCAATGATTTTTGCCATTGAAAAACGTCCAGAAATGATTGAAGCTACTGACTGAATGAAAGGAGCTGGCATCTCACTCTCTTTGAATCTTCTTTATCATGCTAAGAGGAGCAGGAAAAAGCAAAAAATTTCAGAATTGCACCTTGCAATGCGGAGAAATTACTGTTTGTGCATTTACAATATTCATTGATTTTTGCCATTGAAAAACATCATGTTATTCATATACCAGAAATGTTTGAAGCTACTGACTGAATGAAAGGAGCTGGCATCTCACTCTCTTTGAATCTTCTTTATCATGCTAAGAGGAGCAGGAAAAAGCAAAAAATTTCAGAATTGCATCTTGCAATGCGGAGAAATTACTGTTTGTGCATTTACAATATTCATTGATTTTTGCCATTGAAAAACGTCCAGAAATGATTGAAGCTACTGACTGAATGAAAGGAGCTGGCATCTCACTCTCTTTGAATCTTCTTTATCATGCTAAGAGGAGCAGGAAAAAGCAAAAAATTTCAGAATTGCACCTTGCAATGCGGAGAAATTACTGTTTGTGCATTTACAATATTCATTGATTTTTGCCATTGAAAAACATCATGTTATTCATATACCAGAAATGATTGAAGCTACTGACTGAATGAAAGGATCTGGCATCTCACTCTCTTTGAATCTACTTTATCATGCTAAGAGGAGCAGGAAAAAGCAAAAAATTTCAGAATTGCACCTTGCAATGCGGAGAAATTACTGTTTGTGCATTTACAATATTCAATGATTTTTGCCATTGAAAAACGTCCAGAAATGATTGAAGCTACTGACTGAATGAAAGGAGCTGGCATCTCACTCTCTTTGAATCTTCTTTATCATGCTAAGAGGAGCAGGAAAAAGCAAAAAATTTCAGAATTGCACCTTGCAATGCGGAGAAATTACTGTTTGTGCATTTACAATATTCATTGATTTTTGCCATTGAAAAACATCATGTTATTCATATACCAGAAATGTTTGAAGCTACTGACTGAATGAAAGGAGCTGGCATCTCACTCTCTTTGAATCTTCTTTATCATGCTAAGAGGAGCAGGAAAAAGCAAAAAATTTCAGAATTGCACCTTGCAATGCGGAGAAATTACTGTTTGTGCATTTACAATATTCATTGATTTTTGCTATTGAAAAACGTCCAGAAATGATTGAAGCTACTGACTGAATGAAAGGAGCTGGCATCTCACTCTCTTTGAATCTTGTTTATCATGCTAAGAGGAGCAGGAAAAAGCAAAAAATTTCAGAATTGCACCTTGCAATGCGGAGAAATTACTGTTTGTGCATTTACAATATTCATTGATTTTTGCCATTGAAAAACGTCCAGAAATGATTGAAGCTACTGACTGAATGAAAGGAGCTGGCATCTCACTCTCTTTGAATCTTCTTTATCATGCTAAGAGGAGCAGGAAAAAGCAAAAAATTTCAGAATTGCACCTTGCAATGCGGAGAAATTACTGTTTGTGCATTTACAATATTCATTGATTTTTGCCATTGAAAAACATCATGTTATTCATATACCAGAAATGATTAAAGCTACTGACTGAATGAAAGGAGCTGGCATCTCACTCTCTTTGAATCTTCTTTATCATGCTAAGAGGAGCAGGAAAAAGCAAAAAATTTCAGAATTGCACCTTGCAATGAAGAGAAATTACTGTTTGTGCATTTACAATATTCATTGATTTTTGCCATTGAAAAACGTCCAGAAATGATTGAAGCTACTGACTGAATGAAAGGAGCTGGCATCTCACTCTCTTTGAATCTTCTTTATCATGCTAAGAGGAGCAGGAAATAGCAAAAAATTTCAGAATTGCACCTTGCAATGCGGAGAAATTACTGTTTGTGCATTTACAATATTCATTGATTTTTGCCATTGAAAAACGTCCAGAAATGATTGAAGCTACTGACTGAATGAAAGGAGCTGGCATCTCACTCTCTTTGAATCTTGTTTATCATGCTAAGAGGAGCAGGAAAAAGCAAAAATTTCAGAATTGCACCTTGCAATGCGGAGAAATTACTGTTTGTGCATTTACAATATTCATTGATTTTTGCCATTGAAAAACGTCCAGAAATGATTGAAGCTACTGACTGAATGAAAGGAGCTGGCATCTCACTCTCTTTGAATCTTCTTTATCATGCTAAGAGGAGCAGGAAAAAGCAAAAAATTTCAGAATTGCACCTTGCAATGCGGAGAAATTACTGTTTGTGCATTTACAATATTCATTGATTTTTGCCATTGAAAAACATCATGTTATTCATATACCAGAAATGATTAAAGCTACTGACTGAATGAAAGGAGCTGGCATCTCACTCTCTTTGAATCTTCTTTATCATGCTAAGAGGAGCAGGAAAAAGCAAAAAATTTCAGAATTGCACCTTGCAATGCGGAGAAATTACTGTTTGTGCATTTACAATATTCATTGATTTTTGCCATTGAAAAACGTCCAGAAATGATTGAAGCTACTGACTGAATGAAAGGAGCTGGCATCTCACTCTCTTTGAATCTTCTTTATCATGCTAAGAGGAGCAGGAAAAAGCAAAAAATTTCAGAATTGCACCTTGCAATGCGGAGAAATTACTGTTTGTGCATTTACAATATTCATTGATTTTTGCCATTGAAAAACATCATGTTATTCATATACCAGAAATGTTTGAAGCTACTGACTGAATGAAAGGAGCTGGCATCTCACTCTCTTTGAATCTTCTTTATCATGCTAAGAGGAGCAGGAAAAAGCAAAAAATTTCAGAATTGCACCTTGCAATGCGGAGAAATTACTGTTTGTGCATTTACAATATTCATTGATTTTTGCTATTGAAAAACGTCCAGAAATGATTGAAGCTACTGACTGAATGAAAGGAGCTGGCATCTCACTCTCTTTGAATCTTGTTTATCATGCTAAGAGGAGCAGGAAAAAGCAAAAAATTTCAGAATTGCACCTTGCAATGCGGAGAAATTACTGTTTGTGCATTTACAATATTCATTGATTTTTGCCATTGAAAAACGTCCAGAAATGATTGAAGCTACTGACTGAATGAAAGGAGCTGGCATCTCACTCTCTTTGAATCTTCTTTATCATGCTAAGAGGAGCAGGAAAAAGCAAAAAATTTCAGAATTGCACCTTGCAATGCGGAGAAATTACTGTTTGTGCATTTACAATATTCATTGATTTTTGCCATTGAAAAACATCATGTTATTCATATACCAGAAATGATTAAAGCTACTGACTGAATGAAAGGAGCTGGCATCTCACTCTCTTTGAATCTTCTTTATCATGCTAAGAGGAGCAGGAAAAAGCAAAAAATTTCAGAATTGCACCTTGCAATGAAGAGAAATTACTGTTTGTGCATTTACAATATTCATTGATTTTTGCCATTGAAAAACGTCCAGAAATGATTGAAGCTACTGACTGAATGAAAGGAGCTGGCATCTCACTCTCTTTGAATCTTCTTTATCATGCTAAGAGGAGCAGGAAATAGCAAAAAATTTCAGAATTGCACCTTGCAATGCGGAGAAATTACTGTTTGTGCATTTACAATATTCATTGATTTTTGCCATTGAAAAACGTCCAGAAATGATTGAAGCTACTGACTGAATGAAAGGAGCTGGCATCTCACTCTCTTTGAATCTTGTTTATCATGCTAAGAGGAGCAGGAAAAAGCAAAAATTTCAGAATTGCACCTTGCAATGCGGAGAAATTACTGTTTGTGCATTTACAATATTCATTGATTTTTGCCATTGAAAAACGTCCAGAAATGATTGAAGCTACTGACTGAATGAAAGGAGCTGGCATCTCACTCTCTTTGAATCTTCTTTATCATGCTAAGAGGAGCAGGAAAAAGCAAAAAATTTCAGAATTGCACCTTGCAATGCGGAGAAATTACTGTTTGTGCATTTACAATATTCATTGATTTTTGCCATTGAAAAACATCATGTTATTCATATACCAGAAATGATTAAAGCTACTGACTGAATGAAAGGAGCTGGCATCTCACTCTCTTTGAATCTTCTTTATCATGCTAAGAGGAGCAGGAAAAAGCAAAAAATTTCAGAATTGCACCTTGCAATGCGGAGAAATTACTGTTTGTGCATTTACAATATTCATTGATTTTTGCCATTGAAAAACGTCCAGAAATGATTGAAGCTACTGACTGAATGAAAGGAGCTGGCATCTCACTCTCTTTGAATCTTCTTTATCATGCTAAGAGGAGCAGGAAAAAGCAAAAAATTTCAGAATTGCACCTTGCAATGCGGAGAAATTACTGTTTGTGCATTTACAATATTCATTGATTTTTGCCATTGAAAAACATCATGTTATTCATATACCAGAAATGTTTGAAGCTACTGACTGAATGAAAGGAGCTGGCATCTCACTCTCTTTGAATCTTCTTTATCATGCTAAGAGGAGCAGGAAAAAGCAAAAAATTTCAGAATTGCACCTTGCAATGCGGAGAAATTACTGTTTGTGCATTTACAATATTCATTGATTTTTGCTATTGAAAAACGTCCAGAAATGATTGAAGCTACTGACTGAATGAAAGGAGCTGGCATCTCACTCTCTTTGAATCTTGTTTATCATGCTAAGAGGAGCAGGAAAAAGGAAAAAATTTCAGAATTGCACCTTGCAATGCGGAGAAATTACTGTTTGTGCATTTACAATATTCATTGATTTTTGCCATTGAAAAACATCATGTTATTCATATACCAGAAAAGTTTGAAGCTACTGACTGAATGAAAGGAGCTGGCATCTCACTCTCTTTGAATCTTCTTTATCATGCTAAGAGGAGCAGGAAAAAGCAAAAAATTTCAGAATTGCACCTTGCAATGCGGAGAAATTACTCTTTGTGCATTTACAATATTCATTGATTTTTGCCATTGAAAAACGTCCAGAAATGATTGAAGCTACTGACTGAATGAAAGGAGCTGGCATCTCACTCTCTTTGAATCTTCTTTATCATGCTAAGAGGAGCAGGAAAAAGCAAAAAATTTCAGAATTGCACCTTGCAATGCGGAGAAATTACTGTTTGTGCATTTACAATATTCATTGATTTTTGCCATTGAAAAATGTCCAGAAATGATTGAAGCTACTGACTGAATGAAAGGAGCTGGCATCTCACTCTCTTTGAATCTTCTTTATCATGCTAAGAGGAGCAGGAAAAAGTTAAAAATTTCAGAATTGCACCTTGCAATGCGGAGAAATTACTGTTTGTGCATTTACAATATTCATTGATTTTTGCCATTGAAAAACATCATGTTATTCATATACCAGAAATGTTTGAAGCTACTGACTGAATGAAAGGAGCTGGCATCTCACTCTCTTTGAATCTTCTTTATCATGCTAAGAGGAGCAGGAAAAAGCAAAAAATTTCAGAATTGCACCTTGCAATGCGGAGAAATTACTGTTTGTGCATTTACAATATTCATTGATTTTTGCCATTGAAAAACGTCCAGAAATGATTGAAGCTACTGACTGAATGAAAGGAGCTGGCATCTCACTCTCTTTGAATCTTGTTTATCATGCTAAGAGGAGCAGGAAAAAGCAAAAAATTTCAGAATTGCACCTTGCAATGCGGAGAAATTACTGTTTGTGCATTTACAATATTCATTGATTTTTGCCATTGAAAAACGTCCAGAAATGATTGAAGCTACTGACTGAATGAAAGGAGCTGGCATCTCACTCTCTTTGAATCTTCTTTATCATGCTAAGAGGAGCAGGAAAAAGCAAAAAATTTCAGAATTGCACCTTGCAATGCGGAGAAATTACTGTTTGTGCATTTACAATATTCATTGATTTTTGCCATTGAAAAACATCATGTTATTCATATACCAGAAATGTTTGAAGCTACTGACTGAATGAAAGGAGCTGGCATCTCACTCTCTTTGAATCTTCTTTATCATGCTAAGAGGAGCAGGAAAAAGCAAAAAATTTCAGAATTGCACCTTGCAATGCGGAGAAATTACTGTTTGTGCATTTACAATATTCATTGATTTTTGCTATTGAAAAACGTCCAGAAATGATTGAAGCTACTGACTGAATGAAAGGAGCTGGCATCTCACTCTCTTTGAATCTTGTTTATCATGCTAAGAGGAGCAGGAAAAAGGAAAAAATTTCAGAATTGCACCTTGCAATGCGGAGAAATTACTGTTTGTGCATTTACAATATTCATTGATTTTTGCCATTGAAAAACATCATGTTATTCATATACCAGAAAAGTTTGAAGCTACTGACTGAATGAAAGGAGCTGGCATCTCACTCTCTTTGAATCTTCTTTATCATGCTAAGAGGAGCAGGAAAAAGCAAAAAATTTCAGAATTGCACCTTGCAATGCGGAGAAATTACTCTTTGTGCATTTACAATATTCATTGATTTTTGCCATTGAAAAACGTCCAGAAATGATTGAAGCTACTGACTGAATGAAAGGAGCTGGCATCTCACTCTCTTTGAATCTTCTTTATCATGCTAAGAGGAGCAGGAAAAAGCAAAAAATTTCAGAATTGCACCTTGCAATGCGGAGAAATTACTGTTTGTGCATTTACAATATTCATTGATTTTTGCCATTGAAAAATGTCCAGAAATGATTGAAGCTACTGACTGAATGAAAGGAGCTGGCATCTCACTCTCTTTGAATCTTCTTTATCATGCTAAGAGGAGCAGGAAAAAGTTAAAAATTTCAGAATTGCACCTTGCAATGCGGAGAAATTACTGTTTGTGCATTTACAATATTCATTGATTTTTGCCATTGAAAAACATCATGTTATTCATATACCAGAAATGTTTGAAGCTACTGACTGAATGAAAGGAGCTGGCATCTCACTCTCTTTGAATCTTCTTTATCATGCTAAGAGGAGCAGGAAAAAGCAAAAAATTTCAGAATTGCACCTTGCAATGCGGAGAAATTACTGTTTGTGCATTTACAATATTCATTGATTTTTGCCATTGAAAAACGTCCAGAAATGATTGAAGCTACTGACTGAATGAAAGGAGCTGGCATCTCACTCTCTTTGAATCTTGTTTATCATGCTAAGAGGAGCAGGAAAAAGCAAAAAATTTCAGAATTGCACCTTGCAATGCGGAGAAATTACTGTTTGTGCATTTACAATATTCATTGATTTTTGCCATTGAAAAACGTCCAGAAATGATTGAAGCTACTGACTGAATGAAAGGAGCTGGCATCTCACTCTCTTTGAATCTTCTTTATCATGCTAAGAGGAGCAGGAAAAAGCAAAAAATTTCAGAATTGCACCTTGCAATGCGGAGAAATTACTGTTTGTGCATTTACAATATTCATTGATTTTTGCCATTGAAAAACATCATGTTATTCATATACCAGAAATGTTTGAAGCTACTGACTGAATGAAAGGAGCTGGCATCTCACTCTCTTTGAATCTTCTTTGTCATGCTAAGAGGAGCAGGAAAAAGCAAAAAATTTCAGAATTGCACCTTACAATGCGGAGAAATTACTGTTTGTGCATTTACAATATTCATTGATTTTTGCCATTGAAAAACGTCCAGAAATGATAGAAGCTACTGACTGAATGAAAGGAGCTGGCATCTCACTCTCTTTGAATCTTGTTTATCATGCTAAGAGGAGCAGGAAAAAGCAAAAAATTTCAGAATTGCACCTTGCAATGCGGAGAAAT
>NW_027370820.1:0-33098 GCF_046119375.1 Phyllobates terribilis
AGAGGAGGAGCAGTGCGCGTAATATATACACAGAGGAGGAGCAGTGTGTAATATATACACAGAGGAGGAGCAGTGTGTAATATATACACAGAGGAGGAGCAGCGCATGTAATATATACACAGAGGAGGAGCAGCGCATGTAATATATACACAGAGGAGGAGCAGCGTGTAATATATACACAGAGGAGGAGCAGTGCGTGTAATATATACACAGAGGAGGAGCAGCGTGTAATATATACACAGAGGAGGAGCAGTGCGTGTAATACATACACAGAGGAGGAGCAGTGTGTAATATATACACAGAGGAGCAGCGCGTGTAACATATACACAGAGGAGGAGCAGCGCGTGTAATATATACACAGAGGAGGAGCAGTGTGTAATATATACACAGAGGAGGAGCAGCGTGTAATATATACACAGAGGAGGAGCAGTGTGTAATATATACACAGAGGAGGAGCAGCGTGTAATATATACACAGAGGAGGAGCAGTGTGTAATATATACACAGAGGAGGAGCAGCGCGTGTAATATATACACAGAGGAGGAGCAGTGTGTAATATATACACAGAGGAGGAGCAGTGTGTAACATATACACAGAGGAGGAGCAGCGCGTGTAATATATACACAGAGGAGGAGCAGTGTGTAATATATACACAGAGGAGGAGCAGTGTGTAATATATACACAGAGGAGGAGCAGCGCGTGTAATATATACACAGAGGAGGAGCAGTGTGTAATATATACACAGAGGAGGAGCAGCGTGTAATATATACACAGAGGAGGAGCAGTGCGTGTAATATATACACAGAGGAGGAGCAGTGCGTGTAATATATACACAGAGGAGGAGCAGCGCGTGTAATATTTACACAGAGGAGGAGCAGCGCGTGTAATATATACACAGAGGAGGAGCAGTGTGTAATATATACACAGAGGAGGAGCAGCGTGTAATATATACACAGAGGAGGAGCAGTGCGTGTAATATATACACAGAGGAGGAGCAGTGCGTGTAATATATACACAGAGGAGGAGCAGCGTGTAATATATACACAGAGGAGGAGCAGTGTGTTATATATACACAGAGGAGGAGCAGTGTGTAATATATACACAGAGGAGCAGCGCGTGTAATATATACACAGAGGAGGAGCAGTGTGTAATATATACACAGAGGAGGAGCAGTGCGTGTAATATATACACAGAGGAGGAGCAGTGTGTAATATATACACAGAGGAGGAGCAGTGTGTAATATATACACAGAGGAGGAGCAGTGTGTAATATATACACAGAGGAGGAGCAGCGCGTGTAATATATACACAGAGGAGGAGCAGTGCGTGTAATATATACACAGAGGAGGAGCAGCGTGTAATATATACACAGAGGAGGAGCAGTGCGTGTAATATATACACAGAGGAGGAGCAGTGTGTAATATATACACAGAGGAGGAGCAGTGTGTAATATATACACAGAGGAGGAGCAGTGTGTAATATATACACAGAGGAGGAGCAGCGCGTGTAATATATACACAGAGGAGGAGCAGTGTGTAATATATACACAGAGGAGGAGCAGTGTGTAATATATACAGAGGAGGAGCAGCGCGTGTAATATATACACAGAGGAGGAGCAGCGCGTGTAATATATACACAGAGGAGGAGCAGCGTGTAATATATACACAGAGGAGGAGCAGTGCGTGTAATATATACACAGAGGAGGAGCAGCGTGTAATATATACACAGAGGAGGAGCAGTGTGTAATATATACACAGAGGAGGAGCAGTGTGTAATATATACACAGAGGAGGAGCAGCGCGTGTAATATATACACAGAGGAGGAGTAGTGCGTGTAATATATACACAGAGGAGGAGCAGCGTGTAATATATACACAGAGGAGGAGCAGTGCGTGTAATATATACACAGAGGAGGAGCAGTGTGTAATATATACACAGAGGAGGAGCAGTGTGTAATATATACACAGAGGAGGAGCAGTGTGTAATATATACACAGAGGAGGAGCAGCGCGTGTAATATATACACAGAGGAGGAGCAGTGTGTAATATATACACAGAGGAGGAGCAGTGTGTAATATATACACAGAGGAGGAGCAGCGCGTGTAATATATACACAGAGGAGGAGCAGTGTGTAATATATACACAGAGGAGGAGCAGCGTGTAATATATACACAGAGGAGGAGCAGTGCGTGTAATATATACACAGAGGAGGAGCAGCGTGTAATATATACACAGAGGAGGAGCAGTGTGTAATATATACACAGAGGAGGAGCAGCGTGTAATATATACACAGAGGAGGAGCAGCGCGTGTAATATATACACAGAGGAGGAGCAATGCGTGTAATATATACACAGAGGAGGAGCAGCGTGTAATATATACACAGAGGAGGAGCAGCGTGTAATATATACACAGAGTAGGAGCAGTGTGTAATATATACACAGAGGAGGAGCAGTGTGTAATATATACACAGAGGAGGAGCAGCGCGTGTAATATATACACAGAGGAGGAGCAGTGTGTAATATATACACAGAGGAGGAGCAGCGTGTAATATATACACAGAGGAGGAGCAGTGCGTGTAATATATACACAGAGGAGGAGCAGCGTGTAATATATACACAGAGGAGGAGCAGTGTGTAATATATACACAGAGGAGGAGCAGTGTGTAATATATACACAGAGGAGGAGCAGCGCGTGTAATATATACAGAGGAGGAGCAGCGTGTAATATATACACAGAGTTGGAGCAGTGCGTGTAATATATACACAGAGGAGGAGCAGCGTGTAATATATACACAGAGGAGGAGCAGTGTGTAATATATACACAGAGGAGGAGCAGTGTGTAATATATACACAGAGGAGGAGCAGCGCGTGTAATATATACACAGAGGAGGAGCAGTGCGTGTAATATATACACAGAGGAGGAGCAGCGTGTAATATATACACAGAGGAGGAGCAGTGCGTGTAATATATACACAGAGGAGGAGCAGTGTGTAATATATACACAGAGGAGGAGCAGTGTGTAATATATACACAGAAGAGGAGCAGCGCATGTAATATATACACAGAGGAGGAGCAGCGTGTAATATATACACAGAGGAGGAGCAGTGCGTGTAATATATACACAGAGGAGGAGCAGCGTGTAATATATACACAGAGGAGGAGCAGTGCGTGTAATATATACACAGAGGAGGAGCAGTGTGTAATATATACACAGAGGAGGAGCAGTGCGTGTAATATATACACAGAGGAGGAGCAGTGCGTGTAATATATACACAGAGGAGGAGCAGTGTGTAATATATACACAGAGGAGGAGCAGCGCGTGTAACATATACACAGAGGAGGAGCAGCGCGTGTAATATATACACAGAGGAGGAGCAGTGTGTAATATATACACAGAGGAGGAGCAGCGTGTGTAATATATACACAGAGGAGGAGCAGTGTGTAATATATACACAGAGGAGGAGCAGTGTGTAACATATACACAGAGGAGGAGCAGTGTGTAACATATACACAGAGGAGGAGCAGCGCGTGTAATATATACACAGAGGAGGAGCAGTGTGTAATATATACACAGAGGAGGAGCAGCGTGTAATATATACACAGAGGAGGAGCAGTGTGTAATATATACACAGAGGAGGAGCAGCGCGTGTAATATATACACAGAGGAGGAGCAGTGTGTAATATATACACAGAGGAGGAGCAGCGTGTAATATATACACAGAGGAGGAGCAGTGCGTGTAATATATACACAGAGGAGGAGCAGTGCGTGTAATATATACACAGAGGAGGAGCAGCGCGTGTAATATATACACAGAGGAGGAGCAGTGTGTAATATATACACAGAGGAGGAGCAGCGTGTAATATATACACAGAGGAGGAGCAGTGCGTGTAATATATACACAGAGGAGGAGCAGTGCGTGTAATATATACACAGAGGAGGAGCAGCGTGTAATATATACACAGAGGAGGAGCAGTGTGTTATATATACACAGAGGAGGAGCAGTGTGTAATATATACACAGAGGAGCAGCGCGTGTAATATATACACAGAGGAGGAGCAGTGTGTAATATATACACAGAGGAGGAGCAGCGTGTAATATATACACAGAGGAGGAGCAGTGTGTAATATATACACAGAGGATGAGCAGTGTGTAATATATACACAGAGGAGGAGCAGCGCGTGTAATATATACACAGAGGAGGAGCAGTGCGTGTAATATATACACAGAGGAGGAGCAGCGTGTAATATATACACAGAGGAGGAGCAGCGCGTGTAATATATACACAGAGGAGGAGCAGTGTGTAATATATACACAGAGGAGGAGCAGTGTGTAATATATACACAGAGGAGGAGCAGCGCGTGTAATATATACACAGAGGAGGAGCAGCGTGTAATATATACACAGAGGAGGAGCAGTGCGTGTAATATATACACAGAGGAGGAGCAGTGTGTAATATATACACAGAGGAGGAGCAGTGCGTGTAATATATACACAGAGGAGGAGCAGCGTGTAATATATACACAGAGGAGGAGCAGTGTGTAATATATACACAGAGGAGGAGCAGTGTGTAATATATACACAGAGGAGGAGCAGCGCGTGTAATATATACACAGAGGAGGAGCAGTGCGTGTAATATATACACAGAGGAGGAGCAGCGTGTAATATATACACAGAGGAGGAGCAGCGTGTAATATATACACAGAGGAGGAGCAGCGTGTAATATATACACAGAGGAGGAGCAGTGTGTAATATATACACAGAGGAGGAGCAGTGTGTAATATATACACAGAGGAGGAGCAGCGCGTGTAATATATACACAGAGGAGGAGCAGTGTGTAATATATACACAGAGGAGGAGCAGCGTGTAATATATACACAGAGGAGGAGCAGTGCGTGTAATATATACACAGAGGAGGAGCAGCGTGTAATATATACACAGAGGAGGAGCAGTGTGTAATATATACACAGAGGAGGAGCAGTGTGTAATATATACACAGAGGAGGAGCAGCGCGTGTAATATATACAGAGGAGGAGCAGCGTGTAATATATACACAGAGTTGGAGCAGTGCGTGTAATATACACACAGAGGAGGAGCAGCGTGTAATATATACACAGAGGAGGAGCAGTGTGTAATATATACACAGAGGAGGAGCAGTGTGTAATATATACACAGAGGAGGAGCAGCGCGTGTAATATATACACAGAGGAGGAGCAGTGCGTGTAATATATACACAGAGGAGGAGCAGCGTGTAATATATACACAGAGGAGGAGCAGTGCGTGTAATATATACACAGAGGAGGAGCAGTGTGTAATATATACACAGAGGAGGAGCAGTGTGTAATATATACACAGAAGAGGAGCAGCGCATGTAATATATACACAGAGGAGGAGCAGCGTGTAATATATACACAGAGGAGGAGCAGTGCGTGTAATATATACACAGAGGAGGAGCAGCGTGTAATATATACACAGAGGAGGAGCAGTGCGTGTAATATATACACAGAGGAGGAGCAGTGTGTAATATATACACAGAGGAGGAGCAGTGCGTGTAATATATACACAGAGTAGGAGCAGTGCGTGTAATATATACACAGAGGAGGAGCAGTGTGTAATATATACACAGAGGAGGAGCAGCGCGTGTAACATATACACAGAGGAGGAGCAGCTCGTGTAATATATACACAGAGGAGGAGCAGTGTGTAATATATACACAGAGGAGGAGCAGCGTGTGTAATATATACACAGAGGAGGAGCAGTGTGTAATATATACACAGAGGAGGAGCAGTGTGTAACATATACACAGAGGAGGAGCAGTGTGTAACATACACAGAGGAGGAGCAGCGCGTGTAATATATACACAGAGGAGGAGCAGTGTGTAATATATACACAGAGGAGGAGCAGCGTGTAATATATACACAGAGGAGGAGCAGTGTGTAATATATACACAGAGGAGGAGCAGCGCATGTAATATATACACAGAGGAGGAGCAGTGTGTAATATATACACAGAGGAGGAGCAGCGTGTAATATATACACAGAGGAGGAGCAGTGCGTGTAATATATACACAGAGGAGGAGCAGTGCGTGTAATATATACACAGAGGAGGAGCAGCGCGTGTAATATATACACAGAGGAGGAGCAGTGTGTAATATATACACAGAGGAGGAGCAGCGTGTAATATATACACAGAGGAGGAGCAGTGCGTGTAATATATACACAGAGGAGGAGCAGTGCGTGTAATATATACACAGAGGAGGAGCAGCGTGTAATATATACACAGAGGAGGAGCAGTGTGTTATATATACACAGAGGAGGAGCAGTGTGTAATATATACACAGAGGAGCAGCGCGTGTAATATATACACAGAGGAGGAGCAGTGTGTAATATATACACAGAGGAGGAGCAGCGTGTAATATATACACAGAGGAGGAGCAGTGTGTAATATATACACAGAGGATGAGCAGTGTGTAATATATACACAGAGGAGGAGCAGCGCGTGTAATATATACACAGAGGAGGAGCAGTGCGTGTAATATATACACAGAGGAGGAGCAGCGTGTAATATATACACAGAGGAGGAGCAGCGCGTGTAATATATACACAGAGGAGGAGCAGTGTGTAATATATACACAGAGGAGGAGCAGTGTGTAATATATACACAGAGGAGGAGCAGCGCGTGTAATATATACACAGAGGAGGAGCAGCGTGTAATATATACACAGAGGAGGAGCAGTGCGTGTAATATATACACAGAGGAGGAGCAGTGTGTAATATATACACAGAGGAGGAGCAGTGCGTGTAATATATACACAGAGGAGGAGCAGCGTGTAATATATACACAGAGGAGGAGCAGTGTGTAATATATACACAGAGGAGGAGCAGTGTGTAATATATACACAGAGGAGGAGCAGCGCGTGTAATATATACACAGAGGAGGAGCAGTGCGTGTAATATATACACAGAGGAGGAGCAGCGTGTAATATATACACAGAGGAGGAGCAGCGTGTAATATATACACAGAGGAGGAGCAGTGTGTAATATATACACAGAGGAGGAGCAGTGTGTAATATATACACAGAGGAGGAGCAGCGCGTGTAATATATACACAGAGGAGGAGCAGTGCGTGTAATATATACACAGAGGAGGAGCAGTGTGTAATATATACACAGAGGAGGAGCAGTGTGTAATATATACACAGAGGAGGAGCAGCGTGTAATATATACACAGAGGAGGAGCAGTGCGTGTAATATATACACAGAGGAGGAGCAGTGCGTGTAATATATACACAGAGGAGGAGCAGCGCGTGTAATATATACACGGAGGAGGAGCAGTGTGTAATATATACACAGAGTAGGAGCAGCGTGTAATATATACACAGAGGAGGAGCAGTGCGTGTAATATATACACAGAGGAGGAGCAGTGCGTGTAATATATACACAGAGGAGGAGCAGCGTGTAATATATACACAGAGGAGGAGCAGTGTGTTATATATACACAGAGGAGGAGCAGTGTGTAATATATACACAGAGGAGCAGCGCGTGTAATATATACACAGAGGAGGAGCAGTGTGTAATATATACACAGAGGAGGAGCAGCGCGTGTAATATATACACAGAGGAGGAGCAGCGTGTAATATATACACAGAGGAGGAGCAGTGTGTAATATATACACAGAGGAGGAGCAGTGTGTAATATATACACAGAGGAGGAGCAGCGCGTGTAATATATACACAGAGGAGGAGCAGTGCGTGTAATATATACACAGAGGAGGAGCAGCGTGTAATATATACACAGAGGTGGAGCAGCGCGTGTAATATATACACAGAGGAGGAGCAGTGTGTTATATATACACAGAGGAGGAGCAGTGTGTAATATATACACAGAGGAGGAGCAGCGCGTGTAATATATACACAGAGGAGGAGCAGCGTGTAATATATACACAGAGGAGGAGCAGTGCGTGTAATATATACACAGAGGAGGAGCAGTGTGTAATATATACACAGAGGAGGAGCAGTGCGTGTAATATATACACAGAGGAGGAGCAGCGTGTAATATATACACAGAGGAGGAGCAGTGTGTAATATATACACAGAGGAGGAGCAGTGTGTAATATATACACAGAGGAGGAGCAGCGCGTGTAATATATACACAGAGGAGGAGCAGTGCGTGTAATATATACACAGAGGAGGAGCAGCGTGTAATATATACACAGAGGAGGAGCAGCGTGTAATATATACACAGAGGAGGAGCAGTGTGTAATATATACACAGAGGAGGAGCAGTGTGTAATATATACACAGAGGAGGAGCAGCGCGTGTAATATATACACAGAGGAGGAGCAGTGCGTGTAATATATACACAGAGGAGGAGCAGTGTGTAATATATACACAGAGGAGGAGCAGTGCGTGTAATATATACACAGAGGAGGAGCAGTGTGTAATATATACACAGAGGTGGAGCAGTGTGTAATATATACACAGGAGGAGCAGTGCGTGTAATATATACACAGAGGAGGAGCAGTGTGTAATATATACACAGAGGAGGAGCAGCGTGTAATATATACACAAAGGAGGAGCAGTGTGCTATATATACACAGAGGAGGAGCAGTGTGTAATATATACACAGAGGAGCAGCGCGTGTAATATATACACAGAGGAGGAGCAGTGTGTAATATATACACAGAGGAGGAGCAGCGCGTGTAATATATACACAGAGGAGGAGCAGCGTGTAATATATACACAGAGGAGGAGCAGTGTGTAATATATACACAGAGGATGAGCAGTGTGTAATATATACACAGAGGAGGAGCAGCGCGTGTAATATATACACAGAGGAGGAGCAGTGCGTGTAATATATACACAGAGGAGGAGCAGCGTGTAATATATACACAGAGGAGCAGCGCGTGTAATATATACACAGAGGAGGAGCAGTGTGTAATATATACACAGAGGAGGAGCAGTGTGTAATATATACACAGAGGAGGAGCAGCGCGTGTAATATATACACAGAGGAGGAGCAGCGTGTAATATATACACAGAGGAGGAGCAGTGCGTGTAATATATACACAGAGGAGGAGCAGTGTGTAATATATACACAGAGGAGGAGCAGTGCGTGTAATATATACACAGAGGAGGAGCAGCGTGTAATATATACACAGAGGAGGAGCAGTGTGTAATATATACACAGAGGAGGAGCAGTGTGTAATATATACACAGAGGAGGAGCAGCGCGTGTAATATATACACAGAGGAGGAGCAGTGCGTGTAATATATACACAGAGGAGGAGCAGCGTGTAATATATACACAGAGGAGGAGCAGCGTGTAATATATACACAGAGGAGGAGCAGCGTGTAATATATACACAGAGGAGGAGCAGTGTGTAATATATACACAGAGGAGGAGCAGTGTGTAATATATACACAGAGGAGGAGCAGCGGGTGTAATATATACACAGAGGAGGAGCAGTGCGTGTAATATATACACAGAGGAGGAGCAGTGCGTGTAATATATACACAGAGGAGGAGCAGTGTGTAATATATACACAGAGGAGGAGCAGTGTGTAATATATACACAGAGGAGGAGCAGTGTGTAATATATACACAGAGGAGGAGCAGTGTGTAATATATACACAGAGGAGGAGCAGTGCGTGTAATATATACACAGAGGAGGAGCAGTGCGTGTAATATATACACAGAGGAGCAGCAGCGCGTGTAATATATACACAGAGGAGGAGCAGTGTGTAATATATACACAGAGGAGGAGCAGTGTGTAATATATACACAGAGGAGGAGCAGCGCGTGTAACATATACACAGAGGAGGAGCAGCGTGTAATATATACACAGAGGAGGAGCAGCGCGTGTAATATATACACAGAGGAGGAGCAGTGTGTAATATATACACAGAGGAGGAGCAGTGTGTAATATATACACAGAGGAGGAGCAGTGTGTAATATATACACAGAGGAGGAGCAGTGTGTAATATATACACAGAGGAGGAGCAGCGCGTGTAATATATACACAGAGGAGGAGCAGCGTGTAATATATACACAGAGGAGGAGCAGTGTGTAATATATACACAGAGGAGGAGCAGCGCGTGTAATATATACACAGAGGAGGAGCAGTGTGTAATATATACACAGAGGAGGAGCAGTGTGTAATATATACACAGAGGAGGAGCAGTGTGTAATATATACACAGAGGAGGAGCAGCGCGTGTAATATATACACAGAGGAGGAGCAGCGTGTAATATAGACACAGAGGAGGAGCAGTGTGTAATATATACACAGAGGAGGAGCAGCGCGTGTAATATATACACAGAGGAGGAGCAGTGTGTAATATATACACAGAGGATGAGCAGTGTGTAATATATACACAGAGGAGGAGCAGCGCGTGTAATATATACACAGAGGAGGAGTAGTGCGTGTAATATATACACAGAGGAGGAGCAGCGTGTAATATATACACAGAGGAGGAGCAGTGCGTGTAATATATACACAGAGGAGGAGCAGTGTGTAATATATACACAGAGGAGGAGCAGTGTGTAATATATACACAGAGGAGGAGCAGTGTGTAATATATACACAGAGGAGGAGCAGTGCGTGTAATATATACACAGAGGAGGAGCAGCGTGTAATATATACACAGAGGAGGAGCAGTGTGTAATATATACACAGAGGAGGAGCAGTGTGTAATATATACACAGAGGAGGAGCAGCGCGTGTAATATATACACAGAGGAGGAGCAGTGCGTGTAATATATACACAGAGGAGGAGCAGCGTGTAATATATACACAGAGGAGGAGCAGCGTGTAATATATACACAGAGGAGGAGCAGCGTGTAATATATACACAGAGGAGGAGCAGTGTGTAATATATACACAGAGGAGGAGCAGTGTGTAATATATACACAGAGGAGGAGCAGCGGGTGTAATATATACACAGAGGAGGAGCAGTGCGTGTAATATATACACAGAGGAGGAGCAGTGCGTGTAATATATACACAGAGGAGGAGCAGTGTGTAATATATACACAGAGGAGGAGCAGTGTGTAATATATACACAGAGGAGGAGCAGTGTGTAATATATACACAGAGGAGGAGCAGTGTGTAATATATACACAGAGGAGGAGCAGTGCGTGTAATATATACACAGAGGAGGAGCAGTGCGTGTAATATATACACAGAGGAGCAGCAGCACGTGTAATATATACACAGAGGAGGAGCAGTGTGTAATATATACACAGAGGAGGAGCAGTGTGTAATATATACACAGAGGAGGAGCAGCGCGTGTAACATATACACAGAGGAGGAGCAGCGTGTAATATATACACAGAGGAGGAGCAGCGCGTGTAATATATACACAGAGGAGGAGCAGTGTGTAATATATACACAGAGGAGGAGCAGTGTGTAATATATACACAGAGGAGGAGCAGTGTGTAATATATACACAGAGGAGGAGCAGTGTGTAATATATACACAGAGGAGGAGCAGCGCGTGTAATATATACACAGAGGAGGAGCAGCGTGTAATATATACATAGAGGAGGAGCAGTGTGTAATATATACACAGAGGAGGAGCAGCGCGTGTAATATATACACAGAGGAGGAGCAGTGTGTAATATATACACAGAGGAGGAGCAGTGTGTAATATATACACAGAGGAGGAGCAGTGTGTAATATATACACAGAGGAGGAGCAGCGCGTGTAATATATACACAGAGGAGGAGCAGCGTGTAATATAGACACAGAGGAGGAGCAGTGTGTAATATATACACAGAGGAGGAGCAGCGCGTGTAATATATACACAGAGGAGGAGCAGTGTGTAATATATACACAGAGGATGAGCAGTGTGTAATATATACACAGAGGAGGAGCAGCGCGTGTAATATATACACAGAGGAGGAGTAGTGCGTGTAATATATACACAGAGGAGGAGCAGCGTGTAATATATACACAGAGGAGGAGCAGTGCGTGTAATATATACACAGAGGAGGAGCAGTGTGTAATATATACACAGAGGAGGAGCAGTGTGTAATATATACACAGAGGAGGAGCAGTGTGTAATATATACACAGAGGAGGAGCAGCGCGTGTAATATATACACAGAGGAGGAGCAGTGTGTAATATATACACAGAGGAGGAGCAGTGTGTAATATATACACAGAGGAGGAGCAGCGCGTGTAATATATACACAGAGGAGGAGCAGTGTGTAATATATACACAGAGGAGGAGCAGCGTGTAATATATACACAGAGGAGGAGCAGTGCGTGTAATATATACACAGAGGAGGAGCAGCGTGTAATATATACACAGAGGAGGAGCAGTGTGTAATATATACACAGAGGAGGAGCAGCGTGTAATATATACACAGAGGAGGAGCAGCGCGTGTAATATATACACAGAGGAGGAGCAGTGCGTGTAATATATACACAGAGGAGGAGCAGCGTGTAATATATACACAGAGGAGGAGCAGCGTGTAATATATACACAGAGGAGGAGCAGTGTGTAATATATACACAGAGGAGGAGCAGTGTGTAATATATACACAGAGGAGGAGCAGCGCGTGTAATATATACACAGAGGAGGAGCAGCGCGTGTAATATATACACAGAGGAGGAGCAGTGTGTAATATATACACAGAGGAGGAGCAGCGTGTAATATATACACAGAGGAGGAGCAGTGCGTGTAATATATACACAGAGGAGGAGCAGCGTGTAATATATACACAGAGGAGGAGCAGTGTGTAATATATACACAGAGGAGGAGCAGTGTGTAATATATACACAGAGGAGGAGCAGCGCGTGTAATATATACAGAGGAGGAGCAGCGTGTAATATATACACAGAGTTGGAGCAGTGCGTGTAATATATACACAGAGGAGGAGCAGCGTGTAATATATACACAGAGGAGGAGCAGTGTGTAATATATACACAGAGGAGGAGCAGTGTGTAATATATACACAGAGGAGGAGCAGCGCGTGTAATATATACACAGAGGAGGAGCAGTGCGTGTAATATATACACAGAGGAGGAGCAGCGTGTAATATATACACAGAGGAGGAGCAGTGCGTGTAATATATACACAGAGGAGGAGCAGTGTGTAATATATACACAGAGGAGGAGCAGTGTGTAATATATACACAGAGGAGGAGCAGCGCATGTAATATATACACAGAGGAGGAGCAGCGTGTAATATATACACAGAGGAGGAGCAGTGCGTGTAATATATACACAGAGGAGGAGCAGCGTGTAATATATACACAGAGGAGGAGCAGTGCGTGTAATATATACACAGAGGAGGAGCAGTGTGTAATATATACACAGAGGAGGAGCAGTGCGTGTAATATATACACAGAGGAGGAGCAGTGCGTGTAATATATACACAGAGGAGGAGCAGTGTGTAATATATACACAGAGGAGGAGCAGCGCGTGTAACATATACACAGAGGAGGAGCAGCGCGTGTAATATATACACAGAGGAGGAGCAGTGTGTAATATATACACAGAGGAGGAGCAGCGTGTGTAATATATACACAGAGGAGGAGCAGTGTGTAATATATACACAGAGGAGGAGCAGTGTGTAACATATACACAGAGGAGGAGCAGTGTGTAACATATACACAGAGGAGGAGCAGCGCGTGTAATATATACACAGAGGAGGAGCAGTGTGTAATATATACACAGAGGAGGAGCAGCGTGTAATATATACACAGAGGAGGAGCAGTGTGTAATATATACACAGAGGAGGAGCAGCGCGTGTAATATATACACAGAGGAGGAGCAGTGTGTAATATATACACAGAGGAGGAGCAGCGTGTAATATATACACAGAGGAGGAGCAGTGCGTGTAATATATACACAGAGGAGGAGCAGTGCGTGTAATATATACACAGAGGAGGAGCAGCGCGTGTAATATATACACAGAGGAGGAGCAGTGTGTAATATATACACAGAGGAGGAGCAGCGTGTAATATATACACAGAGGAGGAGCAGTGCGTGTAATATATACACAGAGGAGGAGCAGTGCGTGTAATATATACACAGAGGAGGAGCAGCGCGTGTAATATATACACAGAGGAGGAGCAGTGTGTAATATATACACAGAGGAGGAGCAGCGTGTAATATATACACAGAGGAGGAGCAGTGCGTGTAATATATACACAGAGGAGGAGCAGTGCGTGTAATATATACACAGAGGAGGAGCAGTGTGTAATATATACACAGAGGAGGAGCAGTGTGTAATATATACACAGAGGAGGAGCAGCGCGTGTAATATATACACAGAGGAGGAGCAGCGTGTAATATAGACACAGAGGAGGAGCAGCGTGTAACATATACACAGAGGAGGAGCAGTGTGTAATATATACACAGAGGAGGAGCAGCGCGTGTAATATAGACACAGAGGAGGAGCAGTGTGTAATATATACACAGAGGAGGAGCAGCGCGTGTAATATAGACACAGAGGAGGAGCAGTGTGTAATATATACACAGAGGAGGAGCAGCGCGTGTAATATATACACAGAGGAGGAGCAGTGTGTAATATATACACAGAGGAGGAGCAGCGTGTAATATATACACAGAGGAGGAGCAGTGCGTGTAATATATACACAGAGGAGGAGCAGCGTGTAATATATACACAGAGGAGGAGCAGTGTGTAATATATACACAGAGGAGGAGCAGTGTGTAATATATACACAGCGGAGGAGCAGCGCGTGTAATATATACACAGAGGAGGAGCAGTGTGTAATATATACACAGAGGAGGAGCAGTGCGTGTAATATATACACAGAGGAGGAGCAGCGTGTAATATATACACAGAGGAGGAGCAGTGTGTAATATATACACAGAGGAGGAGCAGTGTGTAATATATACACAGAGGAGGAGCAGCGCGTGTAATATATACACAGAGGAGGAGCAGTGCGTGTAATATATACACAGAGGAGGAGCAGTGTGTAATATATACACAGAGGAGGAGCAGCGCGTGTAATATATACACAGAGGAGGAGCAGCGTGTAATATATACACAGAGGAGGAGCAGTGTGTAATATATACACAGAGGAGGAGCAGCGCGTGTAACATATACACAGAGGAGGAGCAGTGTGTAATATATACACAGAGGAGGAGCAGCGTGTAATATATACACAGAGGAGGAGCAGCGCGTGTAATATATACACAGAGGAGGAGCAGTGCGTGTAATATATACACAGAGGAGGAGCAGCGCGTGTAATATATACACAAAGGAGGAGCAGTGCGTGTAATATATACACAGAGGAGGAGCAGTGTGTAATATATACACAGAGGAGGAGCAGTGCGTGTAATATATACACAGAGGAGGAGCAGCGTGTAATATATACACAGAGGAGGAGCAGCGCGTGTAATATATACACAGAGGAGGAGCAGTGTGTTATATATACACAGAGGAGGAGCAGCGTGTAATATATACACAGAGGAGCAGCAGTGCATTATATATACACAGAGGAGGAGCAGTGCATTATATATACACAGAGGAGGAGCAGTGTGTGTAATATATACACAGAGGAGGAGCAGTGCGTTATATATACAGAGAGGAACAGTGCGTGTAATATATACACAGAGGAGGAGCAGCGCGTGTAATATATACACAGAGGAGGAGCAGTGTGTTATATATACACAGAGGAGGAGCAGTGTGTTATATATACACAGAGGAGGAGCAGTGCATTATATATACACAGAGGAGGAGCAGCGTGTTATATATACACAGAGGAGGAGCAGCGTGTTATATATACACAGAGGAGGAGCAGTGCGTGTAATATATACACAGAGGAGGAGCAGTGTGTAATATATACACAGAGGAGGAGCAGTGTGTAATATATACACAGAGGAGGAGCAGTGTGTTATATATACACAGAGGAGGAGCAGTGTGTAATATATACACAGAGGAGGAGCAGTGTGTAACATATACACAGAGGAGGAGCAGTGCGTGTAATATATACACAGAGGAGGAGCAGCGCGTGTAATATATACACAGAGGAGCAGCGCGTGTAATATATACACAGAGGAGAAGCAGTGTGTAATATATACACAAAGGAGGAGCAGTGTGTAATATATACACAGAGGAGGAGCAGTGTGTAATATATACACAGAGGAGGAGCAGTGTGTTATATATACACAGAGGAGGAGCAGTTTGTAATATATACACAGAGGAGGAGCAGCGCGTGTAATATATACACAGAGGAGGAGCAGTGTGTAATATATACACAGAGGAGCAGCGCGTGTAATATATACACAGAGGAGGAGCAGCGCCTGTAATATATACACAGAGGAGGAGCAGCGCCTGTAATATATACACAGAGGAGGAGCAGTGTGTAATATATACACAGAGGAGGAGCAGCGCGTGTAATATATACACAGAGGAGGAGCAGCGCGTGTAATATATACACAGAGGAGGAGCAGTGTGTAATATATACACAGAGGAGGAGCAGCGCGTGTAATATATACACAGAGGAGGAGCAGTGCGTAATATATACACAGAGGAGGAGCAGCGCGTGTAATATATACACAGAGGAGGAGCAGTGCGTGTAATATATACACAGAGGAGGAGCAGTGTGTAATATATACACAGAGGAGGAGCAGTGTGTAATATATACACAGAGGAGAAGCAGTGTGTAATATATACACAGAGGAGGAGCAGTGCGTAATATATACACAGAGGAGCAGCGTGTAATATATACACAGAGGAGGAGCAGTGTGTAATATATACACAGAGGAGGAGCAGTGTGTAATATATACACAGAGGAGGAGCAGTGTGTAATATATACACAGAGGAGGAGCAGTGCGTAATATATACACAGAGGAGGAGCAGCGTGTAATATATACACAGAGGAGGAGCAGCGCGTGTAATATATACACAGAGGAGGAGCAGTGTGTAATATATACACAGAGGAGGAGCAGCGCGTGTAATATATACACAGAGGAGGAGCAGCGTGTAATATATACACAGAGGAGGAGCAGTGCGTGTAATATATACACAGAGGAGGAGCAGTGTGTAATATATACACAGAGGAGGAGCAGTGTGTAATATATACACAGAGGAGGAGCAGCGCGTGTAATATATACACAGAGGAGGAGCAGTGTGTAATATATACACAGAGGAGGAGCAGCGTGTAATATATACACAGAGGAGGAGCAGTGTGTAATATATAAACAGAGGAGGAGCAGCGCGTGTAATATATACACAGAGGAGGAGCAGTGTGTAATATATACACAGAGGAGGAGCAGCGTGTAATATATATACAGAGGAGGAGCAGTGCGTGTAATATATACACAGAGGAGGAGCAGTGCGTGTAATATATACACAGAGGAGGAGCAGCGTGTAATATATACACAGAGGAGGAGCAGTGTGTAATATATACACAGAGGAGGAGCAGTGTGTAATATATACACAGAGGAGGAGCAGCGCGTGTAATATATACACAGAGGAGGAGCAGCGTGTAATATATACACAGAGGAGGAGCAGTGGGTGTAATATATACACAGAGGAGGAGCAGCGTGTAATATATACACAGAGGAGGAGCAGTGTGTAATATATACACAGAGGAGGAGCAGCGTGTAATATATACACAGAGGAGGAGCAGCGCGTGTAATATATACACAGAGGAGGAGCAGTGTGTAATATATACACAAAGGAGGAGCAGTGTGTAATATATACACAGAGGAGGAGCAGTGCGTAATATATACACAGAGGAGGAGCAGTGTGTAATATATACACAGAGGAGAAGCAGTGTGTAATATATACACAGAGGAGGAGCAGTGCGTAATATATACACAGAGGAGCAGCGTGTAATATATACACAGAGGAGGAGCAGTGTGTAATATATACACAGAGGAGGAGCAGTGTGTAATATATACACAGAGGAGGAGCAGTGTGTAATATATACACAGAGGAGGAGCAGTGTGTAATATATACACAGAGGAGGAGCAGTGCGTAATATATACACAGAGGAGGAGCAGCGTGTAATATATACACAGAGGAGGAGCAGCGCGTGTAATATATACACAGAGGAGGAGCAGTGTGCAATATATACACAGAGGAGGAGCAGCGCGTGTAATATATACACAGAGGAGGAGCAGCGTGTAATATATACACAGAGGAGGAGCAGTGCGTGTAATATATACACAGAGGAGGAGCAGTGTGTAATATATACACAGAGGAGGAGCAGTGTGTAATATATACACAGAGGAGGAGCAGTGTGTAATATATACACAGAGGAGGAGCAGTGTGTAATATATACACAGAGGAGGAGCAGTGTGTAATATATACACAGAGGAGGAGCAGCGCGTGTAATATATACACAGAGGAGGAGCAGCGCGTGTAATATATACACAGAGGAGGAGCAGCGCGTGTAATATATACACAGAGGAGGAGCAGTGTGTAATATATACATAGAGGAGGAGCAGCGCGTGTAATATATACACAGAGGAGGAGCAGTGTGTAATATATACACAGAGGAGGAGCAGCGTGTAATATATACACAGAGGAGGAGCAGTGCGTGTAATATATACACAGAGGAGGAGCAGCGTGTAATATATACACAGAGGAGTAGCAGTGTGTAATATATACACAGAGGAGGAGCAGTGTGTAATATATACACAGAGGAGGAGCAGCGCGTGTAATATATACACAGAGGAGGAGCAGTGCGTGTAATATATACACAGAGGAGGAGCAGCGTGTAATATATACACAGAGGAGGAGCAGCGTGTAATATATACACAGAGGAGGAGCAGTGTGTAATATATACACAGAGGAGGAGCAGTGTGTAATATATACACAGAGGAGGAGCAGCGCGTGTAATATATACACAGAGGAGGAGCAGCGCGTGTAATATATACACAGAGGAGGAGCAGTGTGTAATATATACACAGAGGAGGAGCAGCGTGTAATATATACACAGAGGAGGAGCAGTGCGTGTAATATATACACAGAGGAGGAGCAGCGTGTAATATATACACAGAGGAGGAGCAGTGTGTAATATATACACAGAGGAGGAACAGTGTGTAATATATACACAGAGGAGGAGCAGCGCGTGTAATATATACACAGAGGAGGAGCAGTGTGTAATATATACACAGAGGAGGAGCAGTGCGTGTAATATATACACAGAGGAGGAGCAGCGTGTAATATATACACAGAGGAGGAGCAGTGTGTAATATATACACAGAGGAGGAGCAGTGTGTAATATATACACAGAGGAGGAGCAGCGCGTGTAATATATACACAGAGGAGGAGCAGTGCGTGTAATATACACACAGAGGAGGAGCAGTGTGTAATATACACACAGAGGAGGAGCAGCGCGTGTAATATATACACAGAGGAGGAGCAGTGTGTAATATATACACAGAGGAGGAGCAGCGTGTAATATATACACAGAGGAGGAGCAGTGTGTAATATATACACAGAGGAGGAGCAGCGCGTGTAACATATACACAGAGGAGGAGCAGTGTGTAATATATACACAGAGGAGGAGCAGCGTGTAATATATACACAGAGGAGGAGCAGCGCGTGTAATATATACACAGAGGAGGAGCAGTGCGTGTAATATATACACAGAGGAGGAGCAGCGCGTGTAATATATACACAGAGGAGGAGCAGTGTGTAATATATACACAGAGGAGGAGCAGCGCGTGTAATATATACACAAAGGAAGAGCAGTGCGTGTAATATATACACAGAGGAGGAGCAGTGTGTAATATATACACAGAGGAGGAGCAGTGCGTGTAATATATACACAGAGGAGGAGCAGCGTGTAATATATACACAGAGGAGGAGCAGCGCGTGTAATATATACACAGAGGAGGAGCAGTGTGTTATATATACACAGAGGAGGAGCAGCGTGTAATATATACAAAGAGGAGCAGCAGTGCATTATATATACACAGAGGAGGAGCAGTGCATTATATATACACAGAGGAGGAGCAGTGTGTGTAATATATACACAGAGGAGGAGCAGTGCGTTATATATACAGAGAGGAACAGTGCGTGTAATATATACACAGAGGAGGAGCAGCGCGTGTAATATATACACAGAGGAGGAGCAGTGTGTTATATATACACAGAGGAGCAGCAGTGTGTTATATATACACAGAGGAGGAGCAGTGCATTATATATACACAGAGGAGGAGCAGCGTGTTATATATACACAGAGGAGGAGCAGCGTGTTATATATACACAGAGGAGGAGCAGTGCGTGTAATATATACACAGAGGAGGAGCAGTGTGTAATATATACACAGAGGAGGAGCAGTGTGTAATATATACACAGAGGAGGAGCAGTGTGTTATATATACACAGAGGAGGAGCAGTGTGTAATATATACACAGAGGAAGAGCAGTGTGTAACATATACACAGAGGAGGAGCAGTGCGTGTAATATATACACAGAGGAGGAGCAGCGCGTGTAATATATACACAGAGGAGCAGCGCGTGTAATATATACACAGAGGAGGAGCAGCGCGTGTAATATATACACAGAGGAGAAGCAGTGTGTAATATATACACAAAGGAGGAGCAGTGTGTAATATATACACAGAGGAGGAGCAGTGTGTAATATATACACAGAGGAGGAGCAGTGTGTAATATATACACAGAGGAGGAGCAGTGTGTTATATATACACAGAGGAGGAGCAGCGCGTGTAATATATACACAGAGGAGGAGCAGTGTGTAATATATACACAGAGGAGCAGCGCGTGTAATATATACACAGAGGAGGAGCAGCGCCTGTAATATATACACAGAGGAGGAGCAGTGTGTAATATATACACAGAGGAGGAGCAGCGCGTGTAATATATACACAGAGGAGGAGCAGTGTGTAATATATACACAGAGGAGGAGCAGCGCGTGTAATATATACACAGAGGAGGAGCAGTGTGTAATATATACACAGAGGAGGAGCAGTGTGTAATATATACACAGAGGAGAAGCAGTGTGTAATATATACACAGAGGAGGAGCAGTGCGTAATATATACACAGAGGAGCAGCGTGTAATATATACACAGAGGAGGAGCAGTGTGTAATATATACACAGAGGAGGAGCAGTGTGTAATATATGCACAGAGGAGGAGCAGTGTGTAATATATACACAGAGGAGGAGCAGTGCGTAATATATACACAGAGGAGGAGCAGCGTGTAATATATACACAGAGGAGGAGCAGCGCGTGTAATATATACACAGAGGAGGAGCAGTGTGTAATATATACACAGAGGAGGAGCAGCGCGTGTAATATATACACAGAGGAGGAGCAGCGTGTAATATATACACAGAGGAGGAGCAGTGCGTATAATATATACACAGAGGAGGAGCAGTGTGTAATATATACACAGAGGAGGAGCAGTGTGTAATATATACACAGAGGAGGAGCAGCGCGTGTAATATATACACAGAGGAGGAGCAGTGTGTAATATATACACAGAGGAGGAGCAGTGTGTAACATATACACAGAGGAGGAGCAGCGCGTGTAATATATACACAGAGGAGGAGCAGTGTGTAATATATACACAGAGGAGGAGCAGCGTGTAATATATACACAGAGGAGGAGCAGTGTGTAATATATAAACAGAGGAGGAGCAGCGCGTGTAATATATACACAGAGGAGGAGCAGTGTGTAATATATACACAGAGGAGGAGCAGCGTGTAATATATATTGTAACGAAACGGGAGGCGGAACCTCTGAGCTACTATACAAGGGGGCGGCCCTTGTAAGGGAGCGGGTGGCAGACTCTGGGTGAACGGACAGGGAGTTACGGCAAGTGATCAGGGCAGTCTCTGGGTAAGGGGTAGGTACGACCTGTGATGGCAGAGCCTCCGGGTAGGCTAGCAGGCAGATGGTAGATGTGTGCTCCCAGGTGAGCAAGCGAGAGTCTCTGGAATAGCAGGTGGTCACGGCACGTGACGGCGGAACCTCCGGGCTGGCAAGCAGGCAGGTAACGGAGATGCGCTCCCAGGTGAGCGGGCAAGAGTCTCTGGAATAGCTGGTGGTCACCGCACGTGACAACGGGACCTCCGGGCTGGCAAGCAGGCAGGTAACGGAGATGCGCTCCCAGGTGAGCGGGCAAGAGTCTCTGAGATAGCTGGTGGTCACAGCACGTGACAACGGAGCCTCCGGGCTGGCAAGCAGGCAGGTAGCGGAGAAGCGCTCCCAGGTGAGCGGGCAAGCTGGTCCATAGACAGACTGACCGGAGTTGTAAGGCAGACCGTCGGACCTCAGGCAAGCAGGCAGGTAGCTGATGTGCGCTCCCAGGTGAGCGGACAAGTTGGTCCTTAGACAGACTGACCGGAGTTGTAAGGCAGACCGTCGGACCTCAGGCAGGCAGGCAGGTAACAAGTATTCAGGCAGGAATCAGGCAGGTAACTAGCAGGAAACTGGCAGGAAACTGGCAGGTAACTGGCAGGTAACTGGCAACGGGACCTGAGGGCTGAAGCACAGGTGAGACACAGGTGCAAACAACATTGCTCGGGCACCTCCATTTTGGAGGAGGTGCCTTATATATGATGAAGTCCTCCGGCCATTGGCCGGGGACTCCTTAGGACGGCGCGCACGGCCCCTTTAAGAGGAGGGGAGCGCGCGCGCGCGCGCCCTAAGCACAGGGGCCGGGAAGGAGCGCGCGCTGAGAGCAGAGCGGGAGGAGGACGCCGGGAAGGAGCGCGCGCTGACAGCAGAGCGGGGAGAGGACGCCGGGCACGGAGCAGAGCGGTGAGGGGAGCAGCGTCCCTGCCTAGCAGAGGGCAGGGACGCCAGCGCTACAGTACCCCCCCCTTTAGGCCCCCCCTTTTTTAGGCCAGACAGAAATTTAGCTAGGATGAGAGGGGCATGGATGTTCTCCCGGGGCTCCCACGTTCTCTCCTCAGGACCAAACCCCTTCCAATCTACCAGAAAAAAGGTCTTTCCTCTTACCCTTTTGGTGGCAAGAATGTTCTCTACCTCAAACTCGTCCTCAGCAGAAACCGGAGCAGGAGGCGTACCTGTAGACTTTGAAAAAGAGTTAAGCACCACAGGTTTGAGGAGAGACACATGGAAGGAGTTAGGGATCCGTAAGTTGGCCGGGAGTTTCAATTTATAGGCCACCGGGTTGATCTGACTGATGACCTCCAGTGGGCCGATGAACCGAGGCCCTAACTTATAGGAAGGGATCTTGAGCCGGACATATTTGGACGAGAGCCAGACTTTATCCCCAGGGCGGAATTGAGGAGGGTCCAGACGTTTTTTGTCAGCGTGTCTTTTCATACGCTCGGATGACAGAAGGAGTGCGGACCGGGTACTCTCCCATATGGAGGAAAATTTGTTAACAAGAGATTCCGCAGCCGGATTGTCCGCCGAGGTGGAGACGGGAAACGGGATCCGAGGATGCTGACCGTAGACTACAAAAAACGGGGATTTGGAGGAAGACTCGCTCTCGTGATTGTTGTACGAGAATTCGGCCCATGGCAGGAGATCCACCCAGTCAGAATGGTGGGCATTAACGAAGTGCCGAAGGTAACTGGTCAGGTTCTGATTGATCCGCTCCACTTGACCATTAGACTGTGGGTGGTAAGCGGAGGAGAAGTCCAGGGTGACGTCCAGCAATTTACAAGTGGCTCTCCAGAAACGGGAAGTGAACTGTACCCCACGATCCGACACGATGTGACGGGGCAGGCCATGAAGACGGAAGATGTGGCGGATAAAGTCTTTAGCCAGCTCGGGTGCAGACGGAAGACCTGGCAGTGGAATGAAGTGAGCCATCTTGGAGAAGCGGTCAGCGACCACCCAAATGACCGTACAACCGGCAGAGACGGGTAGATCAGTAATGAAGTCCATCGCTATATGCTGCCAGGGGGCAGCAGGTACTGGCAGAGGTAGGAGGCGGCCGGCCGGCAGGTGTCTCGGAACTTTGTTGCGGGCGCAGGACACACAGGCAGAAACAAAGTCTATTACATCCTTGTGCAGGTTAGGCCACCAGTAGTGCCGGGTAATAAGCTGGAGGGTCTTTTTCTGACCGGCGTGGCCAGCTAGTTTAGACGAATGACCCCAGTGTAGGATCTTCTCCCGATCAGGTACTGGTACGAACGTCTTACCAGGAGGAAGACGATTTAGACTCACGGGAGCCACCTGCATTACTCTGGCGGGATCGATGATATGTTTCGGATCCTCCTCGAGATCAGACACCAGAAAGGACCGAGACAAGGCGTCCGCCTTGACGTTTTTGTCAGCCGGGCGAAAATGAAGGACAAAATCAAAACGAGCAAAAAACAAGGACCACCGGGCTTGGCGCGGGTTAAGTCTCTGGGCATGCTGGAGGTAAGCCAAGTTCTTGTGGTCAGTGTAAATTATTACCGGGTGAAGAGCCCCCTCGAGCAGGTAACGCCACTCCTCCAATGCCAGTTTGATGGCCAATAACTCTCGGTCTCCTATGGAATAGTTGCGCTCAGAGGAGGAGAAGAGTTTAGAGAAGAAGCCACAAGTTACCATCCTCCCGGAAGATGATTTTTGAGTAAGTACCGCTCCGGCTCCAGAGGAGGAGGCGTCAACTTCCAGGAAGAACTGTTTGTTGCCATCTGGGCGATGCAGCACCGAGGCGGAAGAGAAGGCCTGTTTAAGGGAAAGAAAGGCCTCCTCTGCTTCGGGTGGCCACTCTTTGGGATTAGTACCTTTACGGGTGAGCGCAGAAATTGGGGCCGTCCGGGAAGAGAAGTGTGGTATGAAGAGGCGGTAGTAGTTGGCGAAGCCCAGGAATCGCTGAATGGCCTTCAACCCCTCCGGTCGGGGCCATTTCTCGATGGCAGACAGTTTCTCAGGATCCATTTGTAGGCCGGTCTGAGAGATAATGTAGCCCAGAAACGGAAGCGAGGTCTGCTCAAAGAGGCACTTCTCAAATTTAGCGTAGAGATGGTTCTGCCTTAGCCTGAGCAGGACCTGACGAACGTCCCTCCGGTGAGTCTGGAGATCCGGAGAGAAGACCAAGATGTCGTCCAGGTACACCACTACGCAGGAGTAGAGAAGGTCCCGGAAGATGTCATTGACCAACTCTTGAAAGACGGCAGGAGCGTTACAGAGACCAAAGGGCATTACCAGGTATTCATAGTGGCCGTCCCGGGTGTTGAATGCCGTCTTCCATTCATCCCCCTGACGAATACGAACCAGGTTGTACGCCCCACGAAGGTCCAGTTTGGTGAAGATCCTAGCCCCCCTCAGGCGATCAAATAATTCTGGAATGAGCGGAAGGGGGTACTTATTCTTCACCGTGATCAGGTTTAGGCCTCTATAGTCTATACAGGGACGGAGAGAGCCGTCCTTCTTTTTGACGAAAAAGAAGCCTGCTCCCGCCGGGGAGGTAGATTTCCGGATGAATCCTCTGGCCAGATTCTCCTCAATATATTCGGACATTGACCGGGTCTCAGCAGCGGATAAAGGATAGATACGCCCACGGGGAGGAGTAGTACCGGGTAGCAGATCGATGGGACAGTCGTATGGTCTATGTGGTGGTAATGTCTCTGCCTCTTTTTTATTAAAGACATCTGCATAAGACCAATAAGGAATCGGAAGTCCAGGTAGATTAGCTGGGGTAGGAGAGGGACGGACGGGATGGACGGGAACCAGGCAGGTTTTATGACAGTCTTGTCCCCAGCGAAGGACCTCTCCGGTTTGCCAGTCTAGCACGGGTGCATGTCTCTGGAGCCAGGGCAGACCTAGCAAGAGGGCGTGAGAGAGTCCAGGCAGAACATGAAAGGAGATACTTTCAGAATGCAGCATTCCCACCTGCAGGGTAATGGATTCGGTGATGAGTTGAATGGGGCGAGGTAAGAGGCCCCCATCCACGGCAGCGACAGACAAGGGTACAGCCAGAGGTTTGGTGGGGATGCGGTATTTCTCAACCAGGGACTGTGAAATAAGGTTCCCGGCTGCTCCAGAGTCAAGTTGGGCTAGTTCGAAATAACGGTTCTCCCCGTAGATGATCGAAACTGACAACAGCAGGGATGGAGAGGATTTATTCTTGTCTAGGTGGACCTCTCTGAGCGAACCTAGACACAGGCGTTTCCCGACCTCTCCGGGCAGGCACGGATCCGGTGCTCCTTACTGCCACAGTAGAAGCAGCTCCCCTCGGCACGGCGTGAGTCCTGACGGGTTTTGACCATCTTGGTCTGGTCGACCTGCATAGGCTCAGGAGAGTGTACCTGGGGAGAGATGGAGGGAATGACGGGTTTCTGGAAAGTAGGAGCTAAACGTGGAATCCTTCTCTCACGGGTAACCTCTTTGGCACGCTCCTGGAACCGTAGGTCAATCCGGGTGGCAAGGGTTATTAGATCATCGAGAGAGGTAGGAATGTCCCGACCAGCAAGTTCATCTTTAATACGACCGGACAGACCCTCCCAGAAGACGGATACCAGAGCGTCGTTATCCCAGGCCAGCTCCGAGGCAAGGGTGCGGAACCGTATGGCATATTGGCCCACGGTGAGACCCTCCTGACGGAGGCGTAGCAGAGAGGATGCGGATGAGGTCTTCCGTCCGGGTTCGTCGAAGACTTTCCGGAAAGCCGAGAGAAAAGCAGGCAAGTTGGACACCAGGGGGTCTCCTCTCTCCCATAGAGGATTTAGCCAGGCCAGGGCCTCCCCGGTGAGATGGGACATGATAAAGGCAATTTTGGCCCTGTCGGAATTAAACTGATGGGACAAAAGTTCAAAGTGCAGGGTGCACTGATTTATGAAGCCCCGAGCCTGGACGGGGTCGCCTCCGAAGCGAGGAGGTGCAGAGAGCCGGGGTCCGGGGTAGGATACCATAGTATTAGTGGGCAGCGGAGCTGCCGGATTGCAAGATATGGCACTGGCGGAGGTTGTTGGTGGATCAGACAGAGTGTTCAGGCGAGTATTAACATTCCGCAGGTGACCCAGGATGGCCTCCTGTTGGGACCTCTGACGGGACAGTTCAAGACAGAGGTCCGAGAGCGAGGGAGCTTGGGTGCCACCGGGTTCCATGGCCCGAGCAAACTGTAACGGGTCCGGGAGGCGGAACCTCTGAGCTACTATACAAGGGGGCGGCCCTTGTAAGGGAGCGGGTGGCAGACTCTGGGTGAACGGACAGGGAGTTACGGCAAGTGATCAGGGCAGTCTCTGGGTAAGGGGTAGGTACGACCTGTGATGGCAGAGCCTCCGGGTAGGCTAGCAGGCAGATGGTAGATGTGTGCTCCCAGGTGAGCAAGCGAGAGTCTCTGGAATAGCAGGTGGTCACGGCACGTGACGGCGGAACCTCCGGGCTGGCAAGCAGGCAGGTAACGGAGATGCGCTCCCAGGTGAGCGGGCAAGAGTCTCTGGAATAGCTGGTGGTCACCGCACGTGACAACGGGACCTCCGGGCTGGCAAGCAGGCAGGTAACGGAGATGCGCTCCCAGGTGAGCGGGCAAGAGTCTCTGAGATAGCTGGTGGTCACAGCACGTGACAACGGAGCCTCCGGGCTGGCAAGCAGGCAGGTAGCGGAGAAGCGCTCCCAGGTGAGCGGGCAAGCTGGTCCATAGACAGACTGACCGGAGTTGTAAGGCAGACCGTCGGACCTCAGGCAAGCAGGCAGGTAGCTGATGTGCGCTCCCAGGTGAGCGGACAAGTTGGTCCTTAGACAGACTGACCGGAGTTGTAAGGCAGACCGTCGGACCTCAGGCAGGCAGGCAGGTAACAAGTATTCAGGCAGGAATCAGGCAGGTAACTAGCAGGAAACTGGCAGGAAACTGGCAGGTAACTGGCAACGGGACCTGAGGGCTGAAGCACAGGTGAGACACAGGTGCAAACAACATTGCTCGGGCACCTCCATTTTGGAGGAGGTGCCTTATATATGATGAAGTCCTCCGGCCATTGGCCGGGGACTCCTTAGGACGGCGCGCGCGGCCCCTTTAAGAGGAGGGGAGCGCGCGCGCGCGCGCCCTAAGCACAGGGGCCGGGAAGGAGCGCGCGCTGAGAGCAGAGCGGGAGGAGGACGCCGGGAAGGAGCGCGCGCTGACAGCAGAGCGGGGAGAGGACGCCGGGCACGGAGCAGAGCGGTGAGGGGAGCAGCGTCCCTGCCTAGCAGAGGGCAGGGACGCCAGCGCTACATATATACAGAGGAGGAGCAGTGCGTGTAATATATACACAGAGGAGGAGCAGTGCGTGTAATATATACACAGAGGAGGAGCAGCGTGTAATATATACACAGAGGAGGAGCAGTGTGTAATATATACACAGAGGAGGAGCAGTGTGTAATATATACACAGAGGAGGAGCAGCGCGTGTAATATATACACAGAGGAGGAGCAGCGTGTAATATATACACAGAGGAGGAGCAGTGCGTGTAATATATACACAGAGGAGGAGCAGCGTGTAATATATACACAGAGGAGGAGCAGTGTGTAATATATACACAGAGGAGGAGCAGCGCGTGTAATATATACACAGAGGAGGAGCAGTGCGTGTAATATATACACAGAGGAGGAGCAGCGTGTAATATATACACAGAGGAGGAGCAGTGCGTGTAATATATACACAGAGGAGGAGCAGCGTGTAATATATACACAGAGGAGGAGCAGTGTGTAATATATACACAGAGGAGGAGCAGCGCGTGTAATATATACACAGAGGAGGAGCAGTGCGTGTAATATATACACAGAGGAGGAGCAGCGTGTAATATATACACAGAGGAGGAGCAGTGCGTGTAATATATACACAGAGGAGGAGCAGTGTGTAATATATACACAGAGGAGGAGCAGTGTGTAATATATACACAGAGGAGGAGCAGTGTGTAATATATACACAGAGGAGGAGCAGTGTGTAATATATACACAGAGGAGGAGCAGCGCGTGTAATATATACACAGAGGAGGAGCAGTGTGTAATATATACACAGAGGAGGAGCAGCGTGTAATATATACACAGAGGAGGAGCAGTGCGTGTAATATATACACAGAGGAGGAGCAGTGCGTGTAATATATCCACAGAGGAGGAGCAGCGCGTGTAATATATACACAGAGGAGGAGCAGCGTGTAATATATACACAGAGGAGGAGCAGCGTGTAATATATACACAGAGGAGGAGCAGTGCGTGTAATATATACACAGAGGAGGAGCAGTGCGTGTAATATATACACAGAGGAGGAGCAGCGTGTAATATATACACAGAGGAGGAGCAGTGTGTTATATATACACAGAGGAGGAGCAGTGTGTAATATATACACAGAGGAGCAGCGCGTGTAATATATACACAGAGGAGGAGCAGTGTGTAATATATACACAGAGGAGGAGCAGCGCGTGTAATATATACACAGAGGAGGAGCAGCGTGTAATATATACACAGAGGAGGAGCAGTGTGTAATATATACACAGAGGATGAGCAGTGTGTAATATATACACAGAGGAGGAGCAGCGCGTGTAATATATACACAGAGGAGCAGTGCGTGTAATATATACACAGAGGAGGAGCAGCGTGTAATATATACACAGAGGAGGAGCAGCGCGTGTAATATATACACAGAGGAGGAGCAGTGTGTAATATATACACAGAGGAGGAGCAGTGTGTAATATATACACAGAGGAGGAGCAGCGCGTGTAATATATACACAGAGGAGGAGCAGCGTGTAATATATACACAGAGGGAGGAGCAGTGCGTGTAATATATACACAGAGGAGGAGCAGTGTGTAATATATACACAGAGGAGGAGCAGTGCGTGTAATATATACACAGAGGAGGAGCAGCGTGTAATATATACACAGGAGGAGGAGCAGTGTGTAATATATACACAGAGGAGGAGCAGTGTGTAATATATACACAGAGGAGGAGCAGCGCGTGTAATATATACACAGAGGAGGAGCAGTGCGTGTAATATATACACAGAGGAGGAGCAGCGTGTAATATATACACAGAGGAGGAGCAGTGTGTAATATATACATAGAGGAGGAGCAGTGTGTAATATATACACAGAGGAGGAGCAGCGCGTGTAATATATACACAGAGGAGGAGCAGCGTGTAATATATACACAGAGGAGGAGCAGTGCGTGTAATATATACACAGAGGAGGAGCAGCGTGTAATATATACACAGAGGAGGAGCAGTGTGTAATATATACACAGAGGAGGAGCAGTGTGTAATATATACACAGAGGAGGAGCAGTGCATGTAATATATACACAGAGGAGGAGCAGTGCGTGTAATATATACACAGAGGAGGAGCAGCGTGTAATATATACACAGAGGAGGAGCAGTGCGTGTAATATATACACAGAGGAGGAGCAGTGTGTAATATATACACAGAGGAGGAGCAGTGTGTAATATATACACAGAGGAGGAGCAGCGCATGTAATATATACACAGAGGAGGAGCAGCGCATGTAATATATACACAGAGGAGGAGCAGCGTGTAATATATACACAGAGGAGGAGCAGTGCGTGTAATATATACACAGAGGAGGAGCAGCGTGTAATATATACACAGAGGAGGAGCAGTGCGTGTAATACATACACAGAGGAGGAGCAGTGTGTAATATATACACAGAGGAGGAGCAGCGCGTGTAACATATACACAGAGGAGGAGCAGCGCGTGTAATATATACACAGAGGAGGAGCAGTGTGTAATATATACACAGAGGACGAGCAGCGTGTAATATATACACAGAGGAGGAGCAGTGTGTAATATAACACAGAGGAGGAGCAGTGCGTGTAATATATACACAGAGGAGGAGCAGCGTGTAATATATACACAGAGGAGGAGCAGCGTGTAATATATACACAGAGGAGGAGCAGTGTGTAATATATACACAGAGGAGGAGCAGTGTGTAATATATACACAGAGGAGGAGCAGCGCGTGTAATATATACACAGAGGAGGAGCAGCGCGTGTAATATATACACAGAGGAGGAGCAGTGTGTAATATATACACAGAGGAGGAGCAGTGCGTGTAATATATACACAGAGGAGGAGCAGTGCGTGTAATATATACACAGAGGAGGAGCAGCGTGTAATATATACACAGAGGAGGAGCAGTGTGTAATATATACATAGAGGAGGAGCAGTGTGTAATATATACACAGAGGAGGAGCAGCGCGTGTAATATATACACAGGAGGAGCAGCGTGTAATATATACACAGAGGAGGAGCAGTGTGTGTAATATATACACAGAGGAGGAGCAGCGTGTAATATATACACAGAGGAGGAGCAATGTGTAATATATACACAGAGGAGGAGCAGCGCGTGTAATATATACACAGAGGAGGAGCAGCGTGTAATATATACCCAGAGGAGGAGCAGTGCGTGTAATATATACACAGAGGAGGAGCAGTGTGTAATATATACACAGAGGAGGAGCAGTGTGTAATATATACACAGAGGAGGAGCTGCGCATGTAATATATACACAGAGGAGGAGCAGCGCATGTAATATATACACAGAGGAGGAGCAGCGTGTAATATATACACAGAGGAGGAGTAGTGCGTGTAATATATACACAGAGGAGGAGCAGCGTGTAATATATACACAGAGGAGGAGCAGTGCGTGTAATATATACACAGAGGAGGAGCAGTGTGTAATATATACACAGAGGAGGAGCAGCGCGTGTAACATATACACAGAGGAGGAGCAGCGCGTGTAATATATACACAGAGGAGGAGCAGTGTGTAATATATACACAGAGGAGGAGCAGCGTGTAATATATACACAGAGGAGGAGCAGTGTGTAATATATACACAGAGGAGGAGCAGCGCGTGTAATATATACACAGAGGAGGAGCAGTGTGTAATATATACACAGAGGAGGAGCAGTGTGTAACATATACACAGAGGAGGAGCAGCGCGTGTAATATATACACAGAGGAGGAGCAGTGTGTAATATATACACAGAGGAGGAGCAGCGTGTAATATATACACAGAGGAGGAGCAGTGTGTAATATATACACAGAGGAGGAGCAGCGCGTGTAATATATACACAGAGGAGGAGCAGTGTGTAATATATACACAGAGGAGGAGCAGCGTGTAATATATACACAGAGGAGGAGCAGTGCGTGTAATATATACACAGAGGAGGAGCAGTGCGTGTAATATATACACAGAGGAGGAGCAGCGTGTAATATATACACAGAGGAGGAGCAGTGTGTAATATATACACAGAGGAGGAGCAGTGTGTAATATATACACAGAGGAGGAGCAGCGCGTGTAATATATACACAGAGGAGGAGCAGCGTGTAATATATACACAGAGGAGGAGCAGTGCGTGTAATATATACACAGAGGAGGAGCAGCGTGTAATATATACACAGAGGAGGAGCAGTGTGTAATATATACACAGAGGAGGAGCAGTGTGTAATATATACACAGAGGAGGAGCAGCGCGTGTAATATATACACAGAGGAGGAGCAGTGCGTGTAATATATACACAGAGGAGGAGCAGCGTGTAATATATACACAGAGGAGGAGCAGTGCGTGTAATATATACACAGAGGAGGAGCAGTGTGTAATATATACACAGAGGAGGAGCAGTGTGTAATATATACACAGAGGAGGAGCAGTGTGTAATATATACACAGAGGAGGAGCAGTGTGTAATATATACACAGAGGAGGAGCAGCGCGTGTAATATATACACAGAGGAGGAGCAGTGTGTAATATATACACAGAGGAGGAGCAGTGTGTAATATATACACAGAGGAGGAGCAGTGTGTAATATATACACAGAGGAGGAGCAGCGCGTGTAATATATACACAGAGGAGGAGCAGTGTGTAATATATACACAGAGGAGGAGCAGCGTGTAATATATACACAGAGGAGGAGCAGTGCGTGTAATATATACACAGAGGAGGAGCAGTGCGTGTAATATATACACAGAGGAGGAGCAGCGCGTGTAATATATACACAGAGGAGGAGCAGTGTGTAATATATACACAGAGGAGGAGCAGCGTGTAATATATACACAGAGGAGGAGCAGTGCGTGTAATATATACACAGAGGAGGAGCAGTGCGTGTAATATATACACAGAGGAGGAGCAGCGTGTAATATATACACAGAGGAGGAGCAGTGTGTTATATATACACAGAGGAGGAGCAGTGTGTAATATATACACAGGAGGAGCAGCGCGTGTAATATATACACAGAGGAGGAGCAGTGTGT